>NW_026000164.1:8918057-8975580 GCF_001458135.2 Marmota marmota marmota | reverse complement strand
CTTTACCTGGACTGAGACAACAAACTGTAATCTACAACAAATTGTAACTAGGTATCTTTGCAAACGGTGTCATTGCTGGTATAATTTTTCCAAGGGCTTCTTGCATGGAGCCATCAATTGGCTTGGTATTGTGGCATTTTGTATCCTCCCTTTCTGTTTGTAGCAGGTTATTTATGGTGTTTCTGTAAAAACCACTATGGTCGTTATTTAAATTAAACAAAAGGGGGAAATGTTAGAGTCTGTAAACAAGTCAAAATAACACCTGGCATTTTGTCAGGGGAATGTTAAAGTTCGTAAACAAGTCTGGATGGTGCCTGGCAAAATGCCAGAGGGAGTGGTTTGAGAAGTAACAAAAGCGAGCCATTAAATGTAGAGATTCCTGATTGGTTGACTGATGTATCTAGTTTATGCTAATTAGATAAGCTGTGTGGAATGTATAAATACTGCTCCTGTCCTGCAATAAACGGCTCCTACTCCTGCTGTATCAACATACACAAGTTATTCGTCACCCCCCGGTTATTTTGCTGCAGCCGGACTCCGGCAGGCCACCAAATGCCGCAGTCTGGCTGGGCACAAATCATGAGCCACTGAAGCAGGAACAAACTTTATTTCTGAGCTCCACCAACACACTCCACACATGCTCCAGGGAACTGTCCCGAACACCACACGGCTCCTCCAGGAACCAACAACCGGAAATCCCTCCTCCGGCACTTCCCCAACCAATGGGAACTCTCTGGGAATCCCCGCGAGAACTCCAAAGTAGCGCAAGAACTCCAAAGTAGCAGGCCAAGGCAGACAGCTAATATACACAGCTTAACATAACCATTATCATCTCAATGGCTTGCTGGCCACCTCTCAACCACTCCGTTCTGGCAAAAATGCCATGTGTCATTCGGACTCGGCTATGGCTCTCAGCAGACCATGAATCTTCCCTGATTTCCATTGGTTCCCTGAGCGTTCTAAACAATTTGCAGTGCATATTACCATAAACTTGTCTGTTAAGTATAGAAATTCTTACTCCTGTGCACATTTTTCTCTCCAGTCCACCTTCTTTTTACCAAGCAAGAGGCCCATTAACCATGTGAATTTGGACCAAGATTTATGTACGGAAAAGTGTAGATGACTTCAGGTGGTTGTTCCACCTCTGAAACTTATTGGGAACTTGATATGCACTTGTTTCTTCCAATTTTTTTGTTTTTAATTTCCTCCAGCTCCTAAGAAGTGGACCCTATAAAGACTCAGAGAGGTTGGATGTCAGGTCACATGACTCAGAACTGACAGAGCAGAACTGGAGACTAAGCTGGCTACAAATTCCGTGTTTTCCTATTAACCATCTTCCAGGGTAAAATTAGATGCAAGGTAAAGAATTCAGGCCACTTGGAAAGCTACTCTTCTGCATGTAGAGCTCCTTCTACCAGAGATGCTCTCTGTTCAAATTTTAGAGTGTTCTGGGGGCCTCAGGATGTTTGCTCATCCATGACAGAGAAATAGAATAACCTGGTAAAAGCCAATTAGATATCCTTTGAAATCCAAACTCCTGAGGGGAAAGTTCCTGTATATGAGATAGCTTTCTGAACGTTCTCATGGTTGGTTTAATGCCAGCTGAGTCTTCTGTAAAATGTCTACTTGCCATGACTGCAAATAAATACATTCTATGAGATGAACCTTGAAGAAAGCCAAGTCCCAGTTGAAAGTGAGCATAAGAACATAGGGAGGCTCCATTTTCTGCCTGATTACACTTACTTCTCTTTCTAACATGAAGTCAACATCACTGAATCTGAGAACCTCTCCTTCATTTCCCCTGCTCCTGTCTAGCTGGATGGTCTGCCTCTGTGCTGCCATAACCACCCCATACAGACCTCTAGGGACCCTTCATTAAGTCAGCTGTTCATGAACCTATTCCTCTCCCTCACTGCACTGAGCTGTTGATGAGTCAGGGAGCCTGGATTTCATGTCTGAATTATCAGTGCCTCTTGTAGTGCCTGATATAGTGCCTGATGCAGAGTTTTGGGTGTGTGTGTTACAGAGGGATGAGTGGGGAGAGTCAGAGAAAGAGAAACAGAGAGAGGAATTGGGAAGGTGAAGATTGGCGGGGGGGGGGGGGAGAAGAGAGAAAGGAGTAGAGGAGAGAGAAAAGAAAAGAGAGGGAAAAAAAGCAGAAAAGAGAGGATTCCATGGAACTAGAGCAAGGTGGTTCCAGATCAGCACTACTCTAATAAGCTCACTCCCACGTGCTCCCTAATGAGGGGCATCCATGGGGCTATTTGTCCCTTGCTATTCACCTCAATTCACATTCTCCTACACCCTGCAGCCCTTGGAATATCTGAGTATTCCATTTTCTCTAAGAATGGCTATTCACAAAGATAATTGTTGGCTTTGCAGGGACAGACTCTGAAATTGACACTGGATCTATTTGTATCATCAGAGAGTCTGACTTCTGGTACTTTGGCTTCCTTTTTGTGTGAAAAATCCTGGATCTGAGAACTGGCCCAAATTTGGAAACTGGGCAAAGGATCAAATCTTTCCACTGGGATGATTGCTTTAGCCTTCTTCTCATTTATTCTTGATGTCTTTGATTAGGGATATTGAGCCACACTCTTGTGGGTCGCCCATATATCTTACCCCATGATCACCATTTCCTATCAACCATGCCAAAGACCATGTCGTTCAAACTCCTATCTTCCACTTTAACCTTCCTGCCCAGGATGGCAAGTGTGTGTGCTTTACATCAAACCTAAGTGCAGCCACATGGCCTCAAACCACATGGCCTCTGCTGTTCTGGTTACCTGTGTCCTCTTGCTGCTAAGAACCTTTGTTCTGTAACAGCAGCTCTTAACATGAGCATCTCAACTGATATCTTCTGTAATGCACTTTTTTTTTGAGTGAATAAGATTTCATTTTTTTCTTGGTTCTTTTTAGTTGTACATGATAGTAGAATTCATTTTGATATAATTATACAAGCATGGAATATATCTTATTCTAATTAAGACCCCATTCTTATGGATGCACAGGATGGTGGGATTCACTATGGCATATTCATGTAAGTACATAGGAAAATTATTGATTCATTCCACTATCTTTCCTTTTACTCTCCCCCACCCTTCCTTTCATTCCTCTTTGTCTAATCTACAGAATATCTATTCTTCCCTTTTCCCCCTTATAGGGGAATTGAAAATCAGTACACTGCAGTGACTCGGCCACATTAATGTTTATATCAGCTGAATTCACAATAGCTAATCTAGGTACTGCACATTTAAAAAGTCACTTTGCTAGAAAGGGTGTTGTCCAGGCATCTGAGGCTATGATCAGCGAGTAGGTTCTTCTGTCTAACAGTAGACCAATTACTGCATTTCCACTTTTCTAAGCCTTTCGATCCTTTCTTTCATAGTCTCCCAAGGCAATTTCTGGCATCTCCACTTACTTTAATGAAAGCTGTTATTTTTTCCAAATTTCCATGAATCAGCAATAGCATACATTCGATTCGTTTTCTAGGCTCCTTGCCAAAGTGCTAAATTCTACGTGATGGAGAAGTGGTTCCATCTCAACACATTCTCCCTTATCCAGCTTTATATTTCAACCACCCTCTCGATCCACTGCCCTCTGGATTCCCCGCTTTCCCAGCACCTGCTAATGCTGGCCGGGCAGTGCTCCTAGGAACTTTGGTCTATAACATCATTCTGTCGGCAGCCTCAGCTCTGCCACAGTTTATGTTGAGATCTAACTCTATAAAACTGGTGGAAGGAGAAGGGATGGAGGCAGATTCCAAGGAAGACAAACCTGTCTTACGTGGTAGCTACCATATTTGAGTTCTCTGAATATTTCTAAAGTAGGTCCAAAGGACTTACTTGTCCAAAAGGAGAGTAGGCCACATCTCAGGCCAAGAGGGTGTAGAAGAATTTGTGTGTTCAAGGTTCCCAACAGTATCAACCCAGAAATCTTTTACCAAGCCTAGGGGCAATTAGGTAACAGACACCACCCTCAGAAGGGATTGGCACTGGTTTCTTGAAGTGTGTTACTTCTCTTGAAAATGGGTTGTTACAAAGCAAGTCATAATGGCTATCTTGGTCCTCTATTTTGCTTTCTGTCTTGCCATGTGACCTCTTCTACACATTACTTCCACTATTTTGATGCCAGCCACCATGAAGCCCCCACCAGAGTCAAGCAAATGCTGGTGCCATGCTCTTGAACCTCTAGAACTACAAGCTAAATAAATCTCCTATCTTGATAAAATTCCTAGCCTCTGCTTTTTGTTAAAGCAACAGAAAACAGAGTAAAACAACCTCTAGTTCTCATATATTGTCATAAGTAGAACTGAGCCTACCTTTTCTCTCCAGAAATGACACAGCTATTTAGCAACAGCTACTAAGTTCCGTAGTCCTTAGAGTTCACATTTTCCTTGACCCTCTCAAATACTAGTCTCACCAAAGGAAAAGGATCTGAATCATTGCACTTGCTCCATCACATAACCTTTCTAGAGCCCGTCAGCACTTCCGGTGGTGGGATGCTCTGCTAGGGAATTTGGATCCATCTCCAGTTCCTTTGCTTTCAGGACTGCTTCTAGTATCAACTGACTTGGATTGTGTGCTCCAGAGACAGTGCCTGAGACAGAGATTCTTGTGGAATTTATCATAGGAGCATGCTCTGGTAAAGGAGAGCGAGAGAAGCAGCATAAGGCAAGGGGGAAAAGCTAACCAAAACTGTTGTCCTAGATGGAGGCCAGAGTGTCTCAGGAAAGTGGAATTAAGGATCAAAGACCTGGGGGATCACCCCCATGGGACTTTTAAGGAAAGAATCGCTCCATAGACTTGGACATGCGATAAGTCAAGTTGAATGACATTTGGATCTGTCGGTCAATCATTCTGTCTTAGGCGGTGGGCTTTGCTTGGGTAGGGATAGAGTATAAGCCTCCCACCCAAGGAGATGCCCGTCCAGTTAAGGGAAATTCTCTGAAGAAGGTGAGGGTGTGAGCAGCTGCAGGATGGGGACAATGGCCTGAAAGAGGGGATGGTGAGTAGGGGGCACCCGATCAGCTGGTGGTTCTTCTGTCTTACATAATGCCCCAAACCTACAATTTCCAAAAAAGTCATTTAAGAGAAGAAAGCCATTTTGATATCCAATGTGAGTGTAGTTGAGTCTACAATGGAGTTGGCTTTAGCAACTAGACCGAAGAGCCAACATGAGGAAAATTTCAAAGATGCTCTAAATACATTATTGAACTGCTTACATGTGTAGGGCTAAAGCCCTGGTTAATCTTTATAAAATTAGAACAGCTCTTGAAGTTTTCAGCACTGCTTAACAACTTATTCTTAAGAAGTGAATAGGAGGTGAAAGTGAAAGTTAAAAGAAAATTTTTTTATCGTTTTTGCCTTCTAATTCTAAAAAAAAAAAAAAAAAAAACCTGCCCAAATAATTTGTGGTGGTGAAAAAGAGAAAACAGGTTCAAAACTGATCAGCTCTCTAAGAACAGTAGCTAGTGCTAACCTCATGACAGAAATTGCCTTAAGTCTAGGTAAATTAAGAGAAAATTTGTATACGTGGGAGATTTTGTGTAAAACTGTTCAAAACATTTTTGAACTGTGCATATTCATTGGCTTGAGAATAATAGGAAATATATTCAGAAGAAAAATCAGTGAACAAGTTGTTTCACCAAGACCAGGCTGTTTCAGCATAGTAGAAATAAAGATGGAAGAATTGGGGAATTATCCCTCCTACAAATATCTATCTGGTGAGACCAAGGAATGGTCAACATCAAGGTCACCTGCAATAACACTATAAATACTTTAAAACACCTCATACATAGTGAGTGCTAAGGTAGTTTTTGTTTTTATGTTAAGCCCAATTTATATATCTAGTTTGAATACTCTAGACCCAAAGACAATAGCAGCAGGACTAAAGGAATTTGCAGCATGTGGTTCACTAAGGACAACCAAATACCCTAACCTAGCTCAACTTCCTGACCAGATTAACTGAAGCCCTCACACTTACATCTGGACTAGATAAAAAGTATCATTTCCAGGAGTAAATACTATCTACCGCAGACACTGACTGTTCCACCTACAACATCTGAGATTTAATTTTCAAAATATCATGAATGAAGAGGAGGAGGAAGAAGAAGAAGAAGGTGGAGGAGGAGGAGGAGGAAAGGAGGAGGGAAGAGGAGGAGGAGGGAAGAGGAGGAGGAGGAGAAAGAAGGAGAAAGAAGGAAAAAGAAAAAGAAACAATGTGTTGGGTGTGGTGGTGCACGCCTGTNGGGGAGGGGGAGGAGGAGGAAACAATCCATTTTCAAGAAAAGAGGAGCAATAAACCAAATGAAGCACCGATTCAGTATTGAAACTCTTAGTGACTTTTAAATAGCTTTGATTAAGAGCCTGAAAATTGCCTGGTCATTAAACAAGGATACTTGTTGAAAATTATAATTTAAGAAAAAAGAACATTTATAGTCTTTTGAAATCACTCTAACTGCAAGCAGCAATTGGAAAAAGCATTTATGTAAGAAAACCTATTGGCATCAGATCAATATTGGCATTACAGCCGCCATTTTGGGATGGGAGCCATTTTATCTAGGACTCTGAGGTTTTGACTTAGGAGCCATTTTTTCTAGAGATCCTGAGGCAATGCTGCTTGGCCTCCCTTAAGAACATGTGCCTGCTAAAGGGTCGACCCCACCCCAGGCCAGGACATAACCCCTAGCGCATGCTTGTGAACTTCCTCTTGCAGGCTCTAAAGCTGCTCTGTCAGTGCTGACACACTGCTGCTCTCCTTTGAGGGACAGCCTCGTCCAGTTTGCTCCATGCTCTGACAATAAATCTCTTGAGTGGGATTATGGTGTGTGGTGTGGTCCTTGGACTTTGTGTGGACTTTGTGAGTGTCCTTTCAAAATCTACTAAAACTGGGTAAGATCGTGGGAGTCTGGTGTGAGGGCCACCACCCCTCTCTCTTCCTGCCTCCTCACAGCTCAGCGTGATGGAAATCCACGCAGGCAGGTGCTGCTAGGACGCTGACTTCTTCCACAGCCCTCACTGAGAGCTGTGGTATCTTCCCAGAGCAGCAGATGGCCGGCCTTTCTCATCCCTCTCTTCCCCCACATGTTGCAGAAGCTAATTCCAGGAGGTCACAGGCCCTCCTTTGTTCACTCTTCATTCAGAAGCGGCACGGTGGGAAGGTAGGCCCCAGTCCTGCTCACCCACAGGGTGCAGGTTCCGCCTCCAATGCTACAGTCAGAAGTTCAAAAGCCACCCCCTGCGTAACACCCTGCAACTAAGGTGAACTGTTACTAAGGGAGGATGGCACAACTGTCCCCACCTCCAGTGCCAGAGATAGGACTCCACTGCGTTTTCCAGTGGGAGGGTCAAATCATTAAAGAAAAAGTTATGAGGAAACTGACTTTACTTGAAACAGAGTGTAGGGAAGTTCCAGTCTGAAGGCCTCTCAAACAATGGGGGCGTTCATAGAAAGCAAAAAACAAAGGAGTCTGATAAATACACAAGAGAAACGAGATGAAGTATAGGCCAGACAGTTCCACCAAGAGGAACAGAGGAAGAGAGAGGTAAGAAGTACTTTTTCTGGTGAATGAATAAATCTCCAATGCTCACCCCCAAACCCACCTTTGTAAAGGAATCCGACTGGGTCAGCCTGCGGAGCAACCTGTGCCCTAGAGCATTAAAAAAAGAATAGAACAATGAGCTGCCAACTAGAGGAGGCGAACTGTGGGTGTGATGACAGCATCAATCAAGGAGATCTCTGTCACTTCAGGGTGACCGCAGGTGTACCCACGCCTATCCCCTCTGAGGGGCAGTCGTAAGGGTACACATGGCCAGGGAAATATGACTTCACCAAAATGGTCCCTTAGGGACGTTAAGCCAATTGACAAGAAAACTACAATCACGAGCCCCTGAGGATGGAGTGCGATTGTCCAGAATGAACCGTGTAAGCTAAGATCTAAAATATCTCATTTCCAAAAAAAAAAAAAATTTTCAAGAAACAAGAAAGTATGACCCATACACAGGAGGAAAAGTCGACAACCGAAACTGCACGAGAGAAGGACCAGATGCCATATTTGACATTTAACTTTTAAGTCCACGTTATAAATATATTCAAAGAACTAAAGAAAGCAAATGCTTAAGAAGTCAAGTCTGATGACAATGCTTCTCTGCATAGAGAATACCAACGAAAATATCAAAATCATAAAAAGGGCTAGATGAAAATTCTAGAGACCAAAAGCACAATAATTCATAATGAAAGAAAGTGAGCCCAGACAGTATTAAAATTCACACAAATAAAACAAAGAGCACGGATAGACGCAATTCTTTAATTATAAGAGAAAATACAAATTTGTATTTCTTCTCCTCCTTTCTCTTACCTGATTTAAAAAGCAACTGTATAAAACAGTTCATACATAATTGTGCTGTTAAATAAAAAACATAAAGAAATGTAATATATTTAACAATAAAAGCACAAAAGATAGGTAGGTAACAAAACTGTTTTGAAATAAAGAGATGACCCCCAAGGGTAACTTGAATCTGGGGAACAAATGAAAAGATCCAGAAAATGTAAATAAGGTTAAGATAACAAATGCTAGAAACATACACCTGCTCTTTTTTCTTCTCCCAACTTCTTTAAAAATCACAAATAATAATTTTAAGAATGTATTTTTGAGATTGTAACTAAATGAATAAAACATATGCCCCAATGATAACCCAAGAGAGAGGCAGGGGGAATCCAGGCACGCAGGAGCAATGTTTCTTCTCCCTGGTGTTGTTAAGTATGAATACTAAGTGAATTCTGATCAGATAAGCCCTAGGGCACCCACTAAGAATACAGTGAATGATCAATAAATGATTCAAACTCCTAAAATACTTAACGAAAAGCATTATAAGGACGAAGGTGTTAAATGATGTCATGGAAAGGTGGACAATATGCACAAAGAGAGAGAGTTTTCAGAAAAGGGATAAAAACTGTCAGAAACTGAGTCCAAAGAAAAAGTAATAAACAAGGCCTGAGGCTGAGGACTTCCTTTTGTGGGCTCATTAGCACCCGCCACCATTATGTAGGCCAGAGGATACGCACTGTTGCTGCTTATTAGGATTTCTTATTACTGAGCCCATTCATTTTTATCCCCATCAGAAATGGACAAAAACTCTTATTCTCCAGCATCCATATTAACAATTAGTACTCCAGAGTTATAGACAGGGCTGCAATAGAATTGATGGCTAAGTCAATGTGGGCAAGTTACTTCACCTCTCTGAGCCCCTATTTTCTCATCTATTAGAGGCTTCTTCTCGGGATTAATAAATTAGAAAAAAAAAAGGTATTTCTTCTGATGAGAACATATCTTCCTAAACTGGCCTGGAAACCAGAAGTCCTTTCTCCAACCAGTGCAGCCTCACTGGGCTCATGGGTCAGCTCCCAAAGCATGGGCTGGTGGGATTTAAGGATGCACTCACCACCTTGTCTGTTGCGTTTCTGCAGTGCAAATTACCTGGTAATATCTGATGGTTTGGTCACCCTCACTAGACAAGATGAGACAGCTCCCAGAGTACTCTTTGGAACTGTAATAGCCCTTCACTCACTACTGGGCAGCTCAATTTCTTCCGCCACTTAGGACTGGCAGAATCTATCGATTGCATATATTCAGGTAAACTCCTTCCTTGTAACTCTTTTTCCAACATTATACAAAATTTCCACGTGTGCATTGCCAAAAGTCAAGTCCTTGAATTGCTAGGAATTTGGGAATCAAAAAAGTAACCTCATGGGCTGGGGATGTGGCTCAAGCGGTAGCGCGCTCGCCTGGCATGTGTGGGGCGCTGGGTTCCATCCTCAGCACCACATAAAAAAATAAAATAAAGATGTTGTCCACCAAAAACTAAAAAATAAATATTAAAAAAAACCTTTCTCTCTCTCTCTTTAAAAAAAAAGTAACCTCACATTTTTTTAAAAATGTGCCAAAGATAACATGTATGGAACTCTACTGAAACTGCTGGATTTGGGAGAGACAAAAACAAGAACATTATGAAGTTTGCAGGCTGGGTATAGGAGAAGTCTCAATAGACATGGATGATTTATGCATCTATAAAACACAAGATGCTCTTTCTAAAATTAGTCATTTAATTCTTATTTGCCCTTGTTTCTTTGCCTGCCACAAAGAGAAATTTATGCAGACTCTGAAGTTTAGAAAAAGGAATGTTTCCCCTGCACCTATCGCCAAATACTTTCTTCTTCTGAACATGAGCAAGAGTTGCCAAATGGAGAATATTCCACACCCCATCTCCATTCCAGAGTGGTTCTATGCTAAGATGTAAACGATGCTACTTTGTAGTAGCAATAGCATCAAGCTATAACCACACAAAGAAAGCCTAGGGATATTTCAAATGTATATGGTCATATCATATGCATATCATTAAAACATCACACAAAGGTACAGGGAAACAATTTGCAATGCTTATGAGGACCAAAGTGAGCATCTCTCCTCTGCAATCTGGTGATGGCACCACTCACACATACCTCTCTCCCACTTCCTCTCTTCCCCCAGGAAATACATTTTAACAAAGTGATTATAAGTTGCTGATTTCCTTTCTCTCATTCCTCCCATATCCCAGGAACATGCTTCTTTGAATTCAACAGTAGACTTGGGCAGATATCAAGATTATGAGATTTTAATGGGCAGAGACTAGAATGTGTTTTTGTATATGTATTAACTTTCTTGGCACAAGAATTATGCCAAGAAATTGTACACACAATGTGGCAGAGAGGAGTTAGGATTTCTTAGGATACTAAATAATCCACACAGAGCAGGTAGCACCTACCACTGACTTGGAGAAGGGCTAATCTTTAAGGAGATGACAGCAGCGTTTCACTCCATCCCCAAGAGCCTCTTTGACTTTGTCATTGCGGAGAGTGAAGATGAAAGGGTTCAGGAAAGGGGTCACCACAGACACCATCAGGGATACCACCCTGTTGTACTCAGCCGCCTGCGTTTGCTTGGGTTTCACATAGAGGAACAAGCAGCTGCCATAGCCAATCACAACGAAAGTGAAGTGGGAGGCACAGGTGGAGAAGGCTTTCCTTCGGCCTGAGGCCGAGGGGATCTTGAGGATGGTGGAGATGATGTAGGTGTAGGAGACAATTGTAGGGGTCAAAGAACCAATGATGATGAAAGCAGCCATCAGAAAAAGAATAAACTCCGTGAAAAGAGTATCATCACAGGACAGTTTGAGCAATTGTCCTCTGTCACAGTAAAAATGATCTAGGAGATTTGATTTGCAGAAAGTAAACTGGAATGTGGCATAAACTGGCCAGATTTCAGAAAGGAACCCAAAGAGCCAAGACACAATTACCACAGAGTTGCAGGTGCGGCTGGTCATGACGATGTTGTACCTCAAAGGGTCACACACAGCCACGTAACGGTCCACAGCCATTGCTCCAAGCAGTGTGAACTCTGTGGTCCCCACGGCAAGGTACAGGAAGAGTTGGACAACACATCCAGTCAGAGATATTGTCTGCATCCCAGGGAGCAGCAATCCCCAAAGCATCACAGGGACGACTATGGTTGTGATCAGGATCTCCAGGACAGAGAGGTGAGCGAGGAAGAAATACATGGGGGACTGGAGACGTCTGTCAACACCGATAATGGTGATGATGACCATGTTTCCCATTAGTGTCACCAAGTAGAAGAAAAAGAATAGAGCAAAAAGAGTGCTGCATAGATCTTGGGACCCAGGAAAGCCTCGAAGGCAGAATTCAGTGTCACTGGAGTGGTTGTCCATCACTGGGTCCTCGCTTCTGCTTCTTGAGAAACCTGGAGAACAAAATAAAGAGAGCATTGCTCCACATGGTCCTGCTCTCACGAGAGAAGGAAGATCAGGATGAGAAACTATTTCCCACCTGAGGACCAGGAGACATGCCCACCACTGTTCTCTGCACACAGCCAGAGCTCACTATGGAAGCATCGAGTCTGTAAGTGAGGCTCCCTTTTTACAGTGCTCACTCTCTTGAATGGTGGAGATGCCTATTGGGGTGAAGAAAACCTCCCTTATTCTTCTCTGCAATAAATATGCCTTTTGTCGAGGTGAAGGAGCCTCAGATCTTTTAAATAGGCCACTGTGTTTTTAATTTTATATATTTATTTTTTAGTATTTTATAGTTATACATATAGTGGGGTTCAGTGTAAAATATTCATAAATGAATATGGTAAAATTGACTGTATTTGAATCCCCTTCTTTCCTCCCATGATCCCCTTTCTCTATCTATTGGTTTCCCTTTCTCTTAAGTTTTTCTAATAGGTGCATTATAGCTACCCGTTTTAAGGCTGCATTAATCAGGCCACTCTGGTTCTGGAATTGCCCAGTTCCCTCCCAGTTAACTGCCCTAGAGGACACCCAGGCGTTCCAGATGATGTTCAGGATTAGACTCTGAGCCCTGGCCCTGGACAGTAATGGCCACGTGGAGACACACTGTGGGCCACTAGGACCCACTTCCTTACTGTTCCCAGACTTTAAAACCTTCACACCTCAGAGTGGCCCGATCTCCACCTGAGAACCCTGGGGTGTGGGACAATTGCTGAAAGCTGACCCAGCTTCTCTAACTCTGTTTTTCCTGGGAAGTCCTGGGAGGAAGAGTACCTGGACCAGAAAGGACAGCCCTGGACCAGCAGATGCTGCGATGCCCGGAACCTGCCTCTCACTTATCACCTCTTCAAGGACTTCTCCAGTCTCCCGACTCAAAACAGAAAAGCAGGCTTGATATTTTTGGACTTTACTTTTTTCATAGCAATTTCTGTTGCCTGACTTTAAATGTCTAATTGTTTATTCACTCTTCATTTAACTTCAAAAAAAAAATGGAGTCATGAACAGAACAAAAGAAAATGCCTGTCCTTTGGAATTTATTATAGTCAAGTAAGAGATAAGGGCCAAATGACACACAGAAGAAAAGGAAGCACTGCACATACTAAACTAGTATATTGATCATGCCATATAGAAAAAATGAAGTCAAGAAGGGTATAGGAACTTTTATTTTATGTATTTTTCATCTATGATGTTCAATAATAAATTCTATGTGGGCAAGGACACCTTAAAAACCTATATTCTAAAACTGCCACAGAAAATTTATAGATATTTACACACACACACACACACACACACACACACATACATGTAAACAGGGTGCAGTGGAATGAGGATCACAGGTTTAAAGCCAGCCTCAGCAACTTAGCAAGGTGTAAGAAACCTAGTGAGACACTGTCTCAAAAGAAAAATTAAAAAAGGGATGTGGATGTGGCTCATTGATTAAGTGCCCTTGGGTTCAGTCCCTGATGCCAAAAAATACACAAACATGTATTTGTGTTTGGAGAAGGGGTGGGCACTCACACGTAAAGTTCTTGAGCCACATAAGGAATGCTGAAAATATTTCCTAGGTGGTGATGTATGATACATGGTTTAAATAATGCCTGTCCTAACCAGGAAGCTCTCTAATGTCAGGAAGCTGTGCTGTGTCTGTGCAGCACTAGGGTGCTCTCTGCCCAGCAGGAGGACTTGGATCTGAGACTGTCCACTCTGCTGCTCCCCTAGCCCAATCCTCAGGCTCCAGGTACCTGGTTTTGTAAGGCAGCCAGGCCCTGAACCTGCCACCAGCTCCCTCCTACTGTCCCCTTCACAGAGGGGGACCCTTGAGAAGGCACTCACCTCTACACAGAGGCTTTGCACACTCTTGACCCCCTGGTACTGAGTTTCTGAGCTGCAGCTGTCTCCACTCCTGTGAAGAAGGAAGTGGTCCTCATGCAGGGGCTCAAGAAGAAGTCCAGGAATAACAGTGCTGTGCAGAGTTGAGGGTCTCCCTCTCCTTGCCTCTCTTCTCCTCCCAAGAGGACTGAGCCACGGAGCTCCCTCCTCTTAATTAGCCCAGGTTCAGGGACTCCCTAAGCAATCAGCCTGGGGAGAGCAGAAAACACTTTAAGTTATTTCTATTTTGACCAATTAAATTTTAGAAGTTTGGAAAGTTTTTGTTGAGTGGAAAACCCTGAAATCCTACCCATCAGGGACTTCTTCATCCCAGGCCACTTCCCCAAAGGCCTCAAATGGAGCTTTCCAAAAGACTATGCTTTTCCATCCCAGGCCAATCCCAGGTTTCTCAGCTCCTCAGAGCCCAAATCAGCTCCTTCCTTCCATAGGAGGCATCACAGCTGGCCTCTAAACCATGCACCAACTTCCCTGAGGCCCTGCATACTGGTTTTAGTCACAGCCTTAACTTCACCCCAAATCCCCCACGCAGCCATTCATTCTCTGCAGGCTGCTGCTCTTGGTACTGTGGACCCTGCAGGATGCTGTAGAGAGGGTTGGCCCCTGAGTCAAGCTCCACTCCCCTCTGGAAGGGCTCAGGTTTTCACTCTTGCGCATGCGCACAGCTGTGAGCCTTCGCCCGAGGTTCTCCCAGCCACTTCTTTCTGTGGCAGCCTCTGATTACCAGCTGGGCCCCTTCAAGATGGGGAGGGCAGAGGGAAGCTTCTGCAGGCAGCTCTATTCACAACATAGAAGAATGAACAAAATGTAACTTGGAAATCTGCTTGGTGCTGGAGAAGATGGAAAAGTGAGGGCTAGGACGTATTTATATGGGTTTTGATTTTCCTTGTGAGTATGCTTGTTAAATCTGAGAATGTCAGTTGGTACATTAAGGTGTAAATCCGGAATAATATTTCTTCCCAAATCCTTAAAATGCCAAAACTCAACCAGTTTGCTACCTAATTTTAGAGGAAATTTCTAAGCTTGGATCTCCATTGTCTTTTTAAAAGAATGCTCTGCAAATCTGTTTTGCAACCTTTTCTTTGTCATGTACTAGGATCCCTTTCCGTGTGAACCTGTATTGCCTCACTCTTTTTTCCCAGAATATTCCACTGTGTGCATGCTTTATTCTTCTTAGCTAGACCTCTGTGGTCAATTTTGTCATTTCCATTTTTATTATGAAGTATGTTATAAATATTTCTCAGACATTAATAAATATGTAAATAATTGTTTATATTTGGAATCTCTCGCTGTAGATTTCTTGAAGATACATTATTTTTTATGGTGCCAAACTATGTTCTAAAGACTTTAGATTAATTCACACACTTTCCAAGACTGTATTAGAGAACTTTTGTTTGCCTGATCTAGGATGAACAGAGATATAATTAAAATTTAATTTTAATTTTAACCTGAATAGAACAAAATAAGATACCTAAATACCAATCAGCAAAACTGATAAAATGAAAAAATCTTTTAAAAGATAAAAATTGTCCAAACCAACTCAAAAATAAGTAGAATGACTGCATATTTCTAAATATATCAAGTAAATAGAGCCCATAGTTACAAATCTTCCTTCACAGAAAACTCCAGATCCAAATCCAGATGGCTTTACTGTTATATTCTATCAAATATTTAGGAAAGGAATAATACCAATCCTACACAAAATTCTCTAGAAAATTGAGAATGGGATACTTCCCAATTCATTTTATAAGTCCAGGATTATCCTGACACCAAAGACTATACAAGAAAATAAATCTGCACACAAATATCCTTATGAACAACATGCAAAAATTATTAACAAAATAGTGTAAAAATCAAATCCAGCAATGTGTAGGGAAGGTAATATATGCAACAAATTGGTAATTTTTATCTTAGAAACACAGGTTATTTATCATTAGGAGATCAATCAATGTAATTCACTGTGTTACCAGAATTAAAGGGGCAAAGGTATGGATCAATTTTGGGGGTGGACTGGGGATTGAACTCAGGGGCACTCAACCACTAAACCAATCCCCGGCCCTGTTTTGTATTTTATTTAGAGACAGGATCTCACTGAGTTGCTTAGGGCCTCGCTGAGTTGCTGAGGCTGGCTTTGAACTTGCAATCCTCATTCCTCAGCCTCCCAAAACACTGGGATTACAGGTGTGGGCCACCAGCCCCGGGCCCATGAAACATTTTCTAACCATTTTTTAGTTGTTGATGGATTCAATATGCTTTATTAGCTTATTTATATATTTATTTTTTTTATGTGGTGCTGAGGATTAAACCTCACACACTCTAGGTAAGCAACTCTGCCACTGAGACATAACCCAAGCCCCCCACTGATCATTATGCATAAGGGCATAAAAAGCAGTTGACACAAATCAACTTCAATTGATTTAAAACTGAACAAAGTAGGAGCAAAAGAGATCTTCCCCAAACTGACAAATAAAATGTACAATTAAAACCTGGCACTAACTTCAAAATTACTCATGGAAGTCTTAATACTATTCCTGCAAGATAGGGATCAAGGCAAGAATATCTACTCTATTTATATTCAACATTATAATGAAATTCTTAGCCAATTCAATAAACAAGAAACTGAAATTAAAAACTTATAGTTAGTAAATAAAGAAATAAAATTATTTAAAGATGACATACTCCAATATGTTGAAGCTCTTAAGAAGTTTTGGAGAATTAATAAATGTGATTATTAAAGTCACAAGTTAAACCTACATGCCCTTCAGTGATTGAATGCATAAAAAATGTGGGATATATACACAATGGAATTTTACTCAGCAACAAAAGAGAATAAAATCATGGCATTTTCAGGTAAATGTATGGCGTTAGAGAAGATAATGTCAAGTAAAGTAAGCCAATCCCCCAAAAACAAATGTCGAATGTTTTCTCTGATATAAGGAGGGTGACTCATAGTGGGGTAGGGAGGGGGAACATGGGAGGAAGAGATGAATTCTAGATAGGGAATAGAGGAGGGAGGGAAAGGGAGGAGACAGGGGATTAGCAAGGAAGACACGAATTGGGTGTCAACCTACTTTATATACAAACAGAGATCTGAAAAATTGTGGTATATATATGTAATAAGAACTGTAATGCAAAAAAAAAAGACATGAATTGGCGTGAACATACTTTATATACAAAGATATGAAAAATTGTGCTCTATATATGTAATAAGAATTGTAGTGTATTCCGCTTTCATGTATTTAAAAAATAAAATCAATTAAAAAATAAATAAGTAAAGTCCCAAGATAAAAGATTAATATATAAAAATCTCTGGTATTGCTTTTTTTTTTAGTAGTACACATTTGAAATGGGAATATAAAAATACAGTTTGCAATAACATCCTGAAATATGAAGAAAATGAAGTAATACATTTAACAATGTAAAGTCAGATCTACACAAGTAAAAATATAAAACATTGCAGGGTAAAATTAAAGACCTAAGTAAATGTTGAAATACTTTATTTTCATGAATCAGAGAACTCAATTTGTTAGAATGTCAGTTCTCTCCAATTTAATCTATAGATTCAATGCAATATCCATCCAAATTATGAAGGACCTAAAATAGCCCAAAAAAGTGTTTAAAAAGAAAAACAAAAATCTGGAGTTGGGTGCTCATAATATCTAATTTCAAGATCTACTATAAGGCCACAGTAATAAAGACAGTATGGTAAGTAAACACATATACAAAAATAACAGAGAATTCAGACTCAGATCCAAGTATATATCTTCTATTGACTATAACGACACTAAATTTTGGTGAATATGTGGAGCAACTAGAATTCATATACCTGGCTGATTAGAGTGCACAATATGTACAATGTTAAAAATTAAGCATACACCTAACATACCGACCCATAGTGTCCCATTCAGATACTTTACCAAGATAAATTATGTTTTCACACACCAAAAAATGTGTTTATGTATGTATTTTTAAAAACTGCCAACAACTCACACGATAATGGTTAAGTGGATGAACAAATAAATTGTGGTATATCCATACAGTGAAAATCTAGGCAATTAAAAGGAATTCACTACTAATAGAAACATCCCCAGGAGTCATGGTTTCTAAAAGGTTATGTTAAGCCAAAGGATCTAGACATAAAAACCAATGCTTTATTCGTCTAGTAATAAACCTAAGAAGTACAACCTCCACCCCTTAAATCAATACCAGCAGAATGCAAATGGTTACCAGAAACTTAGCATGGGATTGGAAACTGACATGGAAGACACACAGAGAAACCTGTCAGGTGATGAACATGTTGTATAATTTGATTGCAGTGGAAATTTGGACTGTATATGAATTTGTTAAAACTCATTACACTTTGCACTTAAGTACTGTTTTTACTGCATAAAATTGAAATCCAGTTGAAAATATTTTTTAAATAAATCCAAATATGTAACAGGGAATGTCACTCCTTTTCAGGGGCCTGATGAGCAAAAAAATGAGGTAAAGTCAGGAGAAGGATGAAGGTAACCCTGGAGTGACTCAGAAGGCAAATAGAGTAAGTGGAGAAAGTGTGGTTATTAGACTGTGGCTTTGGGGTGGGGTAGGCAAGAGGTGAGAGAGCAGAACAGGATGCAGGAGGAGGAAAGAGCTCATGTAACCCTAACAGATATCAGAGTGTGACAAGTGACTCCTAGACATTTCTCCCAACAGGTGTCTCTTTGGCCAAGTTCTTCCAAAATGTCTTTGAGTAACTTTCTGCAAACCCTCCTTTGGGAATAGAGAATTTTTGTCATAAAAGGAAAAACAGAAATCTCCTTCCAATACAGCCTTTAATTTTTAAAGCACAACTTTAAATTGTGCAACATCTTTGGTAAAAGTGGAAGGATTTCAAGAAAGCATCATGAATAAATTCACAAAATTGGAGTCAGGTAACCTGAACAATTCTTTTTTTTCCTGCTTATGAGCTGTGAAATGGTGCTTATTAGCATTCCTCTGAGTTGTGAGTTGCTTTTCTCATCTATGATATCAGGGCATGGATGTACATGATATGCATTTTTTTTTGTTTCATCTCTTCCTTGACCAAAGTCATGGAGCAGGAATGGAGTCATCCTTGGCCTTCCTGATGGAGGACTGAGCCTCTCTGGCTCCACAGAGGCTCTCCACTGGTTGCTCTTACAGCTCTCCTCAAAGCCAACTTCTTTGTCAAAACCCCACTTCTCTCTGAATATCTTCAAAGACTATTACATGCCACACCTGATCCAGTGCATGAACCCATCCTAGGTTACTGATTTTACAGGTAGATAAACCTGTTTGGTGAACAAGGTTAATGCCAAGATCATCATGTCTTTCAGCTTTCCCACTGGGAACCCAGGTGAAAAAGAAGTCATCTTGTCCAGGGAAAGGAAAAGCCACTTTGGTGACCGAGTGAAAAAGACAGTGTTATTGCCCCATTAAGCATTATTATAGATAAAGTATGCATTATTATAGATAAAGCCATTACTCCGCATATAGGTTCTTTTCCATAAAAAAAGGAAATGAGAAGGAATCTTTCACTTGACTGTCACCAAAGCCTCCTGCCTGACCTTCATGACTAAACTTGCCTCCCTCTGTCTGCTCTCCTCTCATAGCAGGCCCAGTGAGCTTCTAAAACACATCTCAGAATAGGTCCCTCCCATGACTAAAATCTCTCTCACTGACCTCTGCCTAAAGCCCCAAATCCTGTTTAAATGTTCTCTCTCTAAATTATCTCATTCCCCTGCTACCCCATGCTGCCCTCAAACACCTAGTTAGTTTCTCCTTGTCCCTCCCAGGGCTTTGTCTCACACCCCACCTTCCCTTGAAGGGCTCATCTGTCTCCCGCCCAGCTCTGCCTAAGCACTTGCAGACACCAGGATATATCACTCTCCTGCAGATGCCTCCCCTGACCTCGGCAGGTGCCCTGCCAGGGCGGATGCTGCTGTCGGGGAGGACCAAGGTACTCACTGCCCCAGCCACCCTGGAGGGTCTCCCCAGAAATCAACCCCAAAGAGGAATGCTCCCCAATATTACAGCCCCTCATCAGAGACAGTGGGCTTCCAAGGCCTTATTGGTGCAGGGGTGTAAATGCCCACACCCTCACATCTCCTTTATGCTACAATGGGGATTATTCCAACTGCCCACTTTCCTTTTCAAAATGATTCCCTAATTGTAATTGTGTGTGTGTGCATGTTTGTATAATGTACGGTAATACCAGTCTTCATCAAATATGGTCTATGAATCCCCTTCATCACTAGTGTAAGAATGTGCTCCAACACTCCAACACCCTGTCAAAAGCAACAGTTACCAATTACTCAAAAAATATTCTGGTTAATTTTCAACCCTTTTTTGTTTTGTGTTTCAAGACAGAATCTGACTAAGTGGAACTTGTGATTCTCTTGCCAGGACCTTCCAAGTACTTGGGATTGTAGGCCTGTACTACAGGGCTTGGCTTAAGTTTTCTTTAATTTTAATTGTGAACAATGTAAAATGCCTTTTCTAATTTATAGAAATGTTTATATTCCTCTTTAATGAATTTACTGGTTTTCAAGATGATTTTGTGTGTAAATGAAATAAACCTTACTTCACATGTTTTTAATTTTTACATTTTGTTCTTATCAAGTATAAATATTTTATTCTTATGCATTTACATTTCACAGGTTTTTAGTCTCTTGGGATCTGTGTTTTCCTTAGAAAAAGCCTATATTCATTTCCTAAATTAATTAAAAAGGAAAAATTCTTATTTGTTACATGTTATATTAAAATCTATTTGAACCATCTGGAATTTAGATTTTTGGAAGCATAGGGTGTCGGGCCAAGGTTAGGGTTTGTTCCAGATATTCTGTCAATGCAATACATGTGTCCAGGACAACCTGAATGAGGGAAGAAGGAGGACATAGGGGACCAAGAAGGACAGAGGGAGAGAGCATGCTAATGCAATGCCCATTTCGAATATTCTTAGCTCGACAATGACAGGGACTGTGCAACGGAAATTATCTATATTACTTGATAAGTCAAACCTAAAAATCACAAAGAAGAGAAAATTTCAAAAAAAAAAAAAAAAGGAAAGAAAAGAAATACTGCAATGCTCAGTTATTGTTCACCCATCACTGCTGTCCTCCTGAGGACTTGCCTGAGCCAGAGAGCTATGGATGGAAGTGACACAAATCACTTTAAGAATAAGCTTGAAGGACCAGCTTTCAATTCACCATTCTCTTTCTTTCAAAGGGTCATGGAAGAGTGTGCTAAAATGGAGCTTCCATCATCATGGGCCCTGTGCAATAATCATGAGCAGAGTCGGGTTCCTGGGCAACGATTGGTAGACATGTAGCATCAATGGAAAATAATTGGGAGACATAATAAAGTCACTGAGTCTTAAACCACTGTTTGAAGGTAGCAAAAGATAACTAGAAAGTCACCTCTTCTCCCATCAACTGGGGTTGTTGTTACCTCCTATCCTAAGATTCCTGCTAGCAAGGATGACAGAACCCTACCCTGAGTGTTAGCTTGCTGGAGGCAAGGAGGTCAACTCCCACTCTCTGCCAGCAATGAAAATATGCAGAGATGTGCAGGAGAAAGTTGGAGATTGGATGCAGAAAAACAAGAGATGTACGGGATCAGAGCAGCAATGTGAAGCTTTCAGAGCCCAAGCCCACCATAAAAACAGAGGATTCCTGCAACATACAAAGAAATTAAGGATCCAAACACCTAGAGTCAGTCATCCAATCCTTTCCTTCTCCCTTCACTACCAACAAAAAGAGGTGAGTTCAGTAGATCACATATACTTCTTTCCCAACCAACCAACATTTTAGAGGTCTCCTCCACAGTTATGGTATTGATCACCAAACTTCTTCAAATAACACTTGGGAGAACTAAAAACGTGGGCACCATTGTTCAGAACCTCTATGCCCTATCTCCCTAGATCCCACATACCTGGATCTGGGAAGGAGACAAATTTCCAAATGGAAATTCTAAATCTAGCCCTAGCCATTTACCCAATTTGCTCAAATTTCACTTCTATGGGGGAAAATCCTTTGTAACTTTTCACTGTATCCTCATTTTCTCTCCATTGTCCCAGGAGGAAAGAGACTGCCAAGAGGTATGCCTTGCCTTGGAACTGAGTCTAAGCCCTTCTACCCTGTCTTCACTCAGATCACCTTGGCAATGTCACTTCATCAGAGCACGGGACTCTCATTAACCTAAGGAGCATCACCAGCATCTCAGCAGTCCCAGGAGGCTCCCTGCCTTCCCCTCATTCCCACAGAGAACGCTCTGCTGGAGAGCAAGCTCCCATCCAGCATGAGCTCAGTTCTAACCAGCATCAAGAAACCAAGGTCCTGGAGACTGGCAGATAGAACCAAGAACACACATCCTTGGGAGATAAGAAACAGCCCTTTTCCTCTCTGATCTCTCAAAGCACTTCTTTCCTCTCTCTCCCAGACCCACACCACTGTCCCCACTTCCCACCTGAGCTTTGTAGTGAGATACGTTAAACTTGAATTTGGAGTTCAACATAAGCACTGGTGTTATTTGGTTCACCAACTCACTCTACCAGCAGTGCCTTCCCTGCCCAGCCATGCATGAAGCCCTGTGCTACCCTGCCAGCTTCAAGATGCCAATAAAGGGCAATGATGGCATATGTTATGTTACCCACGTCACAGAGTGAACCTGTTAGGAGACTCCGGGCATAGGTGTCTAAATGAGAGAAGCACAAGGAGAAGACTCAGCTCTTTGGCTAAGGTGAGTGGCTTGTTTGTACATCCATCAGGTTCACATTAGTACAGACTCAGGATTGATTTTGGATTTGGTCAATGCTGGGTGTAGAATTGACTTACTGTTAAGGTTTGTCAATGACAAAGGTAGAAGCCTTCTTTAAATTGGAATGCTATTTCTAGGTTTCTGGGACACCACCTCAAATGAAGATTTTAGGGAGCCTGGAAAGGAGAAGAGTTACCCGTATACAGCTTTGCTCTCTCCATTCCTAATAGGCTTGTTGATGCTTATGTGCTTTTGGGTTTAAAATGTTTCACAATATCCTTTTAGTATCTAACACTGTACACCACGCACACATTGCCACTAAGGTAGTATGGAGAGCTGGTGGACCAAGCAAATTTAAGCTTCATTAGCAATGACTAAATTAAGAACAATGAAAAAAAGACCCAACATTTATTTGTTGAATTCTTAGTACAGTACATGTAAATGACTGTATCAAGTGACTTACTTATTTAATGTTTACAGTAACCCTAGTATTTACAGTAACCCTATCTTCATTTTGTCCCTGGAAAGAGTCATTGAAGAAGTCAATAAAAGAGGAGCAGTTTTCTGGTCCACAGCAAATAAGAGTTGGATGCAGAATTCAACACAGATATTCCCCCCTGCCCCAGCTACAAAACACCCGCCCATAGCTCATGCTTTGTACCATGAAGGGAAAGAGAAGGGACACCACAGTAGCATAGAAGGCCATCAGGAACATCCCTGACGACCTGGCTGGCACTGCAAAAGCAGCTGCCTGGATTCCATGGGTATACCCCAGACTCTTGTGTCCTTTCTATCTTTAATGTGTGCAAGCACATACCAGAGGGTAACTAAGAAAAACTAATTTATCAACACAAAACACTGACTTTTTGCTAATTTCAAGGCCATAGCTGTAAAAGGAGGACAAGTGAAGGCCATAGTTGCAAGATGTGGACAAGTGAGAGTCTTTAGAAGACAGTGCAGAGAGATTTCCAGGGGTCCTTTCAAAGGGTCTTGGTGCAGAGCTTCTGGGGCATGGCACAGGGTCCCATCACCAACCTCCATGGGGTTCTGGATGATTTTCCCTAATCTTCCCTCTTTCCTTCCATGTCTCCTCATCTCTCTCTGTCCCCACCCCCCATTTTGGTGATCCTCGATTCCTTGTCTGTTTATTTCCCTTTTATTCCCTTCTTGTTCTCTCTCTAAATGTCAGTGTCTGTTGCCCTGCTTTCTTTCTTACTCTGTTCCTGATTTCCCTCCCCTTATCAATGGCTGGCCACACCTTCCCTGCTCCCTGTTTCTGGGTGATTCTCATATTCCCTTTGTTGTTCTGTTGTGTTTGCTCTATGTCCTCCTGTTCATCACCAGCTGGCTCCTTGGCTTCCTCTTCCTGTTCCTTGTCTCTGTTCCTGCCTATCTCTGGTCCATGGTGTCAGGGTCCATGATTCCTCTTTCCATCTGGGTTTCTTGTTTCTCTTACATACAGAGATACAAGCCCTGGATCATGGCGAATCTGAGCCACACTGAATTTGTGCTCTTGGGCTTCTCCTCTTTTGGTGAGCTACAGGTTCTCCTGTATGGACCTTTCCTCATGTTGTATCTCATCGCCTTCCTGGGAAACACCCTCATCATAGTCATGGTTATAGCTGACACTCACCTGCATACTCCCATGTACTTCTTCCTGGGAAACTTTTCCCTACTAGAGACCTTGGTGACCATGACTGTGGTTCCCAGGATGCTCTCCAATCTGCTGGCCTCTCACGCAGTCATCTCCTTCACTGGCTGCATGGTCCAGTTCTACTTCTACTTTTCCCTGGGTTCCACCTCCTTCCTCATTCTGTCAGATATGGCCCTGGACCGTTTTGTGGCCATCTGCCACCCACTGCACTACGGAACCTTGATGAGATGGGCTATGTGTGTCCGACTGGCTGGGGCTGCCTGGGCAACTCCATTCCTAGCTATGGTACCCACTGTCCTCTCCCGAGCTCTTCTCAACTATTGCCATGGCAACGTCATTAACCACTTCTTCTGTGACAATGCACCTCTTCTGCAGCTGTCCTGCTCTGACACCCACCTGCTGGAAATCTGGGATTTCATCATGGCCCTGGCCTTTGTCCTCAGCTCCTTCCTGGTGACTCTCATTTCCTATGGCTACATTGTGAGCACTGTGCTGCGCATTCCCTTGGCTAGTGGCCGCCAGAAGGCTTTCTCCACATGTGGCTCTCACCTCACCCTGGTCTTCATTGGCTACAGTAGCACCATCTTCCTGTACATCAGGCCTGGCAAAGCACATTCTGTGGAAGTCAATAAGGTTGTAGCCTTGGTAACGGCCATCCTCACCCCCTTCCTCAACCCCTTTATCTTTACCTTCCGCAATGAGGCAGTGAAGGCAGTCCTACGGGGACAGATGCAGAGGCTGAAAGGCCTTCAAGAGGCATTATCCTGAGCACCAGAGACCTGACCAGGCTCTCAAAAGCAGTTCGGGGAGGAGGCAGCAGAGTACCTGGCTGGATGGGAAGCCATTGTCCAGTTTCTTTGGATTTTTCCTTTGTGCCTCTGAATACTAACTACAGTGATTTTCAGTGCTATGATATCTGGCCTGAAGCTGTCATAGCCCACCATCAAAGTGCATCCACAATCCCTGTAAGCTATAAGAACTCTGTAGGTAGCCCAGAACCTGGGAGTCAGCTCAGGATTTTCGATACAAGCTAAGTACATGGCCTTTGCTTTCAAGGAAGAGAAGCCAGGAAGTGTTCTCTAACCAAGAGCTATCACCCAGGCTCATGTGCGTTTGTATTTATGGGCATGTATGTGTTTTTAAAGTGTGCTTATCTACCACTGTGTGTGCCTCATTGATGACTTTTTGCATCGTGAGTGCTTGGGTTACATGGGATTAAACAGAAAAGTAAAATTGACCAAAACAAATTATTTTCTCTGTGTGTGTGCAATTATTTATATAATCAGTTACCTGTTTATTTATATATTTAACCAGATTTACTCTACTTGTCAGGCACTATAATAGATACAAGATAAAAAGTTAAAGAAGGTGCACAAAATCCTCATCCCTACGAAACTCAGGCTAGTTAAAAAATAAAGGCTATTTCCTGTGGAATGAGGAGCATTTCCATGGTGGTCTATGGCAGCCTCATCAGAGGAAATGCAAGATGACTTTTGGGGGTTTTCAAGAGCACATGATGTGAGAAGAACCAGGCTGAGGCTGAGGACAGATTCAGGGACACACTGAATACAAGGTGGACATTGTGCGGACATGAAGCATCAGGCCCCCTTGTGCATGAGAAATACAGAAAAAACGACATACATGAAAATAAGATAAATCTCCATTGGCACAATGACAAAGCTTTCAGGAAGTATAAAGTTTTCAGAGAATGAATATGCAGAATTTTAGATAGAAAAAATAAATTGTTCCACGTATATTAGAAACATTCAGGTATCTGAAGGCAGGGATTATAATAAATCTGGTGCATTCCTTTGTCCAATTGCTACATGTGTGTATGAATATGTATGTGTGCATAGGTGCACATGTGGGTAACATATGTGTATGAATATGTATGTACACATATACAAGCGCTCACATGTATGTGTAAGTATAAAATCCCTGAAGACACATTGTGCTCCATATTCCCCTTGGAATGAAATAAAATCCATTGTCCTTCCCTCCTCCATAAGAGTCTGAAATTGTAAAAATCTTGCAGTTACTGTGGCCTCGGAATAAAGATGTTCTTGTAGTTATAACTTATGCATCATTTTCTAAAACATGCCAATTTAAATTTTTCTACCATATTGTTTCTGTAAACACGCTTTCATCTACCAAACTACCTTCCTTTATTTGTGGTCTGTGAACTACGAGCAAGGGTGTGTTCCTAGTACCACTTACTTGAAAACAACCAAAACTACTAATTTGTTCTAAATGTCAAGCTTTAAAAAATTTACTATGTGGAAGAAAACAAGGTGTTTCAATGTGGGGTCATTTGGTGCCTTCAGAGGATAGCTTCAGGGACAAGACTCAAGGAGGGCCCCGGTGGTTCTCACACGGGCTCCCTGGGCCACCCCAGGATGCTTCCTTCCTAAAGGAGGCACGCCTTTCTCTGGCTTTCTGAAAGTGTACTTCTCCTTTGCTGAGACGGCTGTCAGCCAGAGCAATGGCGCTGGTGTTTGCTATTGCTGTAGAATTAATCGATTTTTTATCAGATTTATCTGTGCTCACCACTTTGGAAGTATTTGTAGGATAAAGGAAAGGATGATGAATAAGTCAAGAATTTTCCTGCTGATATTCTCTCTTCACACTTCACACACCAATTTTCTTCATATTTTCCATTCATTCATATCCTCAAAGTCATTTCTTTAGAAAAGATCATCACCCATCAGAAGCAAAGCACTGCCCAGTGTTGGCCATTTGAAAGGAAAGAAATGTGGATTCTAACCTCAAGGGGTTCCCCATATCCTGAGATGGGGGAAGTACAACTAATTTTTATACATTTTGGTGACAGCACAAGAGAGGTGCTGACTCTTGGGCTGCAGCCAAGCAGTGTTTCTGACATTCTTTAAGAAATACGGGAACCATGGTTGAGAGGAAAACAGATGGCAGAACAACAGTGGAATCTGATTCTTTGACTTTGTTTCTATCTCTCTGTCCTTGAAATCTCTTCTTATATCTGTATCAAAAGTGGAAATATTCAGGGCTGGGATATAGCTCATTGGTGAAGTGCTTGCCTTGTATGCACAAGGCCCTGGGTTCAACCCCAGCACCACACACAAAAAAAAATTGGAAATATTCAGACCTTATTATCCTATGTACATACATAACTATATGGCCGATGTGATTCTACGTCATCTACATCAGAAAAATGAGAAATTGTACTCCATTATAGATGATTATGAAAGTGCATTCTACTTGCATGTATAAGTAATTAAAACAAATTTAAAAAGTTTTTTAAAATATGGAAATAACTGAAAGTTGGTATTTCTGGAATCTGAAGCTGCTATATTTGCCTCAGCCAAGCCCTCTTTTAGTGTGTATGATCAGTTCCTGTCTAGTCTTATCATGACGAAAATTCTGATGGCCCTCAGTGACAGTCATTATGTAGTTAGTACCCACCACTGGAAGGAACTAGTTACTGGCAGGAGGCAACTATAGATTCAGTGTCACTTTTGAATAGTAGTGTTTTATTTTGAACACATATTTTTAATCCAGTTCATGAACAATGTTAATTGCATCATGGATTCAGTCCTTTGCTATTATGACATTGACCTAGGGAGATGAAAGTCATTGGTCTGTATCATTAATCTATCTAAGATCATTTGACTCAGCTGTATGGAAGCCAAGAGCCATACCACTCCATAGAAGAAGCTTTCACTGGAACCTACTTCAGGGTGATACAGGACCCAGAACTTATTTAAATACAGACAAAATCAGTGGCAGGAGTTCATGACTCAGAAATGTCTTCCCTGCCCCTGAACATCTTCCCACTAGCCCTCCATTTGACTGGTGTTCCAGCCCCAGAGATTCACTGCTGTAGTTAGCAACCATTAGAAATACAGAGTTCTTAAGAGCTAGCCCAGAATCCATTGCCATACACTAAATCCCAATTGTTAAGCCATTAACTAGATTGTTTCTTTCAGTTGAGAGGGTTAGGGAGCAAGACATTAAGGATATGGATATTTCAGGGTGGGGAAGTAAAGGAATATAATTATTTTTCAAAGAAATGCAAGTTGGGTCCTGTGGTGGCCAGCAGTAAGGAAGACCTGCATAGATGGGCTTTTAGGCCTTGGAAAGGTGAAAAAGGTTTTGGGTCAAAGTCTTGGGCTGCTTGTCTGCAGCCCAGGAGTCAGCACCTCTCTTGTACTGTCACCAAAATGTATCAAAGTATATGGGAAATCCTTTGGAATTAGAATCCACATTTCTTTCCTCTCAAATAGTCAACTTCTAGGTGGCCATATTCATTCATGTATTTCACTGATTCTTTAAGTGTTAAATGTCTTGATATAAATAAATTCCTTGCAACAACGCCTGATAGATAATGCAGAAAGATGTAAATATTTAATCTCCAGCTCCCTATTTGCTGATTTCTAGTATTTGCCAACTTCCATGAGTGAACATTTCCATGATTTCCCATATAAAGTTGCTAACATGACGTCACTGAGTTTGAGATTGGGAAGAGACGCTCAGCAACAGCACTGGACAATATTTCCACCACCCTGATAAAAGTAAAATCTGGTAAATTAACTAGGAGTTGTGAATTTTTATCACCTTTGCTTTGAGCACAATTTTTTTTTGTGTGTTGGGAGGTACTGGGGATTGTACCTAGGGGTATTCAACCACTGAGCCACATGCCCAGCCCCATTTTGTATTTTATAGAGAGATGGGGTCTCACTGAGTTGCTTAGCGTGTTGTTCTTGTTGAGGCTAGCTTTGTACTCATGATCTTCCTGTCTCAGGCTCCCGAGCCTCTGGGAGTGCAGGTATGTGCCACAGTGCCCAGCTTGATCACAATTTATTTGACTATGAGGTTGTGCTATTTAATTTTTAAGAATGTTTATATTTAAGTTCTGATGATTTCACAATTGATTCTCAGGAGGGCTCCAAAGTATCATGAACTAACATTCTGCCCCTGGGCCTTACCTCAGATTCTGTCCCCCATTCAACACAACATCTCTGCTGTTCTCCTTCCCTTAAGCTAGACATGAGCCAAGTCCTCTGGAGGTAAAATCATAGCATCTCCTTTATAAATTCTTCTTTCTTATGGACACTGCTCTCCAAATGCCATAGAATCTGCCTTCATTAGCAGCTGTGCAGCTCACAACTCATGCCTGTGTTTCTGTCACCTCTCTCAGTTGGTGGAAATCTAACCTAGAAGTTCCAATTCTCCCACCCTGGCTTTAAATCCAAAGGGTTGTGTAGGAAGCCTTTGTCCTTGCTATGTGCAAGCTGCCCATGATTGAAGGAGAAGGGACATCAGAGACTTTCTTCTCTCTTCTCCATACACAAGAAGAGGAGAGCAGAAGGTAGGATCCCCCATCTTCTCAGTCCTCACACCCAAGTCTCATGCTCCCTAGAAGAACCTAAGAAGGTCCCCAGGAAGGGCTACATTCTTGACCAACTCAGCTGCTGGCAGAGAGGGACACTGAGCATTTCAAAAAAGCTAAGCTCTCTCTGAACTGACTTAGGTTATTCGCAAAAGTGAAGGCAATAAAATTCAAGCACTAAAGGCCTTCCTATGACTATATCATTGCCCTCACACACAAAGTTTTCTCCGCCAATGCCTGCTATATACAGTGTCACAATCACATGGTCTATTGTTTCAGTGAGTGTAACTTTCTTCAGGGAACATTCAGGTGTCCCCTGAGGAACCTAGATCAGATTAGTGAAGGCACACATGGCCACCCTCCAGAAAGCCCATTTATTTATTAATTCCATCTCCTAGAATTTCAATTGTCTAAACCACACACCATTTTATGTCTATGTTACTTTACATATTCAGTTGCCTCTCAGAAGTTCACATTTCCTCTCAGCCTCTTCAACTGCTTTCCATACCTCAATATTCAACTCACATAACAAAAAGTTGTCTCAACTTAACTTTCAGTTTAAACCAAAAGAGATGAAAAGCCCTGAAAAGTATGTCTTCATCATCAAGTATGCCATTTTGTATGAATTTTGCTTCATAAAAATTTTTATTTGTAAAAAATAAAAGAGAAAATGAGGTTTTTAGATGAGTTTGGGACAGGAATTAGCATTGCAACCTGAGACATGGAATACAACCTTAGTGGATGATAACAGAAGAGCAGTAAACACAGCCAGGAAAGAGGCTGTCCCACTGCATCTGTCTCAGTCGCCTAAGCTCACACCACACTAGTGCAACCCCACCTAGTAACAGGGATGGGAAGAAGCATGTGGATGGCAAGAGGCCTAGACGTTGTTCAATGGCAACATCTTATTTATCAATCTGAATACTTTGGAATGGAGTCTTCACTCATATGCTAGTTAGCCTACGTAACTCACAGGGGGACACATTGAGCAACAGTGAATGTTAATGGGAGTCACACCCAATGTAGAGTTTCAGTTCAAAATTTAAACTGTGTCACACAAGAGGGGGCTGCTTCACCATCTTTGAGTGCTGCATTCCTGGGCTTGGTTTGAGCAGAGTCTCCAAGCCAGTCTGGTAAGTGTGATGCATGGAGATGCTTTCACTTAAATGGAAGGAGACAGACCTGAGTGACCTGCAAGGTCCCTTGCAGTTGCTTTTGGGCATAGTTTAGTTCATAACAACCCCATTCACTTAGAACTGGAATGCCAAGATTCTTTGCAGCAAGTTAGAAAATTCTGATAACATTGTTTCCTAGGACATGTCTACACAGGAGGCTCATTCGATTTTGTGCACATCTAGGATTCCTGTTCCATCAAGACAAATGTATGAAACCAGAACATCTCTAGGCTATATCTCCACAGGATTCTAACAGCAATTCAGAGGCTGGAGAATGTAGCCAAAATCACTCAAGGAGTATAATGTCAGAGCAAGATGAAAATCTTACAGGTCCTTATCCTGGATACTGCCTCCAGAAATAGGACCAGAAATAAATGTCACTAAGAAAGGATGGCTCAACTAATAACAGATGTGACCTCCAATTCCCTCTTGCAGTGCCCTTCACTTTGGGATTGGGACAAGGGCCTCCTTGAACAATTTCTTAACTGCAAATTCCACCAGTGAAATGTTTAGATGGGTGCTGCTCAAAATATTGATGTGCACAGGTATTACTCCAGGGGGCCTGTTAAAACAGATTTCAATTCAGCCCTTCTTGAACAGGGCCTGAGATTCTATATATCTAACAACCTCCCAGGAGGTGCTGATGCTATTCCAAACATCATGCATGGAATACCAATGGAGCACAGGTAGTTTCCTTGAGAATGTTACACAGTGTATTGCTGGATGTGATGGGCAATTGCTATGGAGGCCTCGGGCAAATGTCACCTTCCTCCAAACTGGCCAGTCAGGGACCTCACATGTGGGGAACATGATGATAAGTGGGCTATAGACTGCCATAAGATGTTGACTGTTTTTAATGTTTAAAGAAGGAAATATGCAGAGTTGAGAATAACAGGTAGGAAGGAGTTCCTCCGGGGGAAACTCCAAGTGGATTTGTAGAGTGATTATTTTAGAAGGACAAGCTGAAGGAGAGTATATGTATATCAGAAGGAGATAATTGCTTCCCACTTAGTTCTTCAGTTTTTCACAAAGTTTGCAAGGAGAGCAAATAATTAGTCTCTTGAGAGGTGAAAGTTCTCAGGCTGAAAAAGTGTTTTCCCTACTGTTCTCATCAGAGCAGGATGTGTCTACTTATTGGTGGTGAGCCCCCAATGCAAGCACTTCTTTTAGTAGAAAAGAAAGAAACAAAGAGGCAAGGACAGAGGGGAATGGAGAGAGGTACAGAGGGAAGGAGAAAGAAAGGAATAAATGGAAGAAAGGAAGGAAGGAAGGAAGGAAGGAAGGAAGGAAGGAAGGAAGGAAGGAAGGCAGGCACTTACATGGAGATCAAACTAAAAGGGTAGTAGTAGGAGACCAGTGCCTCTAGGTATGTCCTTGAACGCTTCCCCTTCCACCATGACTTTCTTCCTTGGTTGACTCCATGGGTGCCCTCCACACCATCACTGTCCACACTGCATTTTACTGCCAGGGCCTCTCCTCAAGCTCTCCTGTGGATGGAGCTGGTTTCAGAAGTAAGAGGAAGTTTGCACCTACTCTTTGCCATGCTCGGCTAATCCCAGCCCATTTAAGGCTCAACCCTGTGTAAGAAACCAGACACCAGAGCTCCTCTCCCACATGGTCTCATGACTCCCTCAGCCACCCTGACATTTCCAAAGAATGCCTTCTCATATCTGTGCTCTCCTAGTACCAGCCCACTCTATTGCCTCCTTCTCATCTGGCTTCTGCCATTTTATTTACCAACTAGAGATCCTGGAAATATGACGAGGCTGATTCCACACAACCCAACCCCAGAGGGCTTAGGCATCTCTTCCCTCCTCTGGGCCATGGGCTTAAGTTTCTGTGGGAGAAAAGAAGTAGCACCCTTGTGACAATTTGGATATGAGATATCCCCCAGAGTTTATGATTAGATCATGAGAGCTAGAGCCTCATCAGTGGATTGGTCCATTTGATGGATTAATAATTTGAAAGGACTGCTGTCCTGGGTAGTGACCATAGGCTGGTAGGCTGTGGCTGGAGGAAGTAGGTCACTAGGGACTTATCCTTAGGAATTATATCTTGTCCCCCTGGCTCCTCCTTCCCTCTGTCTCTCTGCTTCCTGGCCACCATGAGCTGAGTTACTTCTACTGCCATGCCCTTCCACCATGATGTTCTACCCCACTTCATGCCCAGAGCAATGGAGTTGGCTGACCACGGACTGAGTGTCTGAAACTGTGAGCCCAAATAAGCTCTTCCTTCTCTAAGTTGTTCTTGTGAGGCATTTTGGTCACTACAACAGAAAGCTGAATAACACAACTCTGCATGATAAAGAAGACAGCAAGTCTGGGAGGGGTGACGCAGCTTTCCTTTCCCTGTTGAGTGTATGGAAAGGACACGGCCCTTATGGTTTTCTGTAAGAGGTCTGAGAGGCTGGCTTCTGGAGAGGCAAGAGGCACTGGGGCCTCACAGGGAGAGGAGGGCAGCTTGGGTGGGAGCAATGGGAGTGTGCAATACCTGCTGTGTGGGGTTCCAGGCTCTCTGTTCTTCCCAGAAAGCTGCCCATTTTCAAACCCCACCCTACACCCCAAGAAGGGAACACACCAAAAGTAAAAGTTGCACACAAAGAAACATAAGGGGATATAAAAACAACCACAAAGTCAAAACTGAGCTAAGATTTTTTTTAAAAATATTTATTTATTTATTTATTTATTTTTTAGTTATAGATGCACATAATACTTTTATTTTATTTATTTATTTATTTATTTTTATATGGTGATAAAGTTCAAACCCAGTGCCTCACTCCTGCTAGGCAAGTGCTCTACCACTGAGTTACAATCCTCCCCGTGGGGAGACGTTTGTAGCAGATTTTAATAACAATAGCAACATCCACTGAGTTCTGAGGATTTATGAGATCATGTTCTAAGAATTTTATTTGGAGTTAAGTGTCTCACTTAACTGGTATCATTCCATCACTTTTACTCCATGTTGTGTGTTCAGTAGCTCTTTGTAGTGTAAAAGCGGAGACATATATGTGCTGACATGGGAGTGAGAGGGACTAAGAAAGAGAAGACGGAGGAGCCCCAGCCTGGGTACCTAGTGCCCACTCTGCAGGGTACTGAGGTTTTTACTCCTCATGACCGCACAGGTACTCACCAGCCCCTTCATCAGTGGACAGCTGGGTCTCTTTGGAGGTTCCTTTTTGTTACATCGTCAATGACCTCCTTGACCTTTTCATTCCAGAAAGTGAAGATGAAGGGATTGAGGAAAGGGATTACCACCACAACTCTCAGGTTCACCACCTTGTTGAGGTGTGTGGAGTGGCCCTTGCCTGGCCTCATATAGACAAAGATGGTGCTGCCATAGCCCAGAACCACCTCCATGCCATGAGATCCACAGGTAGAGAAGGCCTTCTGGTGCCCAGAGGAGGAGAGGAGTGCAGCACTGAAGCCACTCTGAGGATGCAGGAGACCACAATAAGCAGCATGGTGGTCAGCACAAAGAGCCAGGACAGGAAGAAGTCCATGAGCTCAGGAAAGCTTGAGGAGTGGAGCAGTGTCACAGAAGTAGTGGTTGATGACCTTAGGACCACAGAACCAGAGCTGTGCTTTCTGTGTTTTCAGGGTGGGGGAGTGATGGAGAAGAACCCAACCACCCAGCAGGCCACGACCAGCTTCACACAAACTGGACTACTCATGACAGTTGAGTAGTGCAGAGGGCAGCAGATGGCCACATAGCCATCAAAGGCCATGACTGAGAGGATCAGGAAGTTGATGGCACCCAGAGGGAAGTAAAAGAAAGACTGAATAAGACCAGCCAGAGACACCATCTTGGGAGTTGATAGCAGGTCTGCCAGCATCCTAGAAATCACAGAATAAGTGATCAATATCTCTGTGAGAGAGAAGATTCAGAGGAAGAAATGCATGGATGAGTGGAGGCAGGAGTCCAGGCAAGAGAGGACATTAATGGCCAGGTACCCCAGATCTGTCAGCCCATATATCAACAGGGTAAAAGCAGACAGGAGGATCTGGAACTCATAGAGATGAGGAAATTCCAGGAGCACAAATTCTCTGACGACACTGCAGTTATTCATGGCACTTGATGCCAGTTCTCTGTGATACCTGAGAGGTCAGGAAACCTTAGTGGAAAATAGCCATCAACTTCCTCCTCCGCCAAGTCCCTCGACGGTTGTCCTGGTTCCCCAAGTTTACCAGCCTATGGGCATGGTAATTTCAGTGTCCAGAAGGAACATTACCACAGGCAGAAGTTTCCCTGGGGCAAGGAATAGACCAGGTTTAGGAGTCAGCCACCTGCTTCTTTTGTCTTCAACTTATTCATTCTACATATTTATTAAGCTCCATGTCTGCAAGATGTTGGATGGGTCTGGAGATAAAGTGGTAAACGTTTTCTAACTTTCAAATTTAGGTCCTTTGATCCAATAACAGGTGCTAAGTATCACTTCTTTTCCTGTGCTGGAAACTGTGCTGTGTACCCTACCCACCACTACTTCTCATCTTTGTGCTCAATCCTCATCCTATTTTTCTTCTCTGGGACATTTCAGACTACAAATAACCCATTTTTTAAGCTGCTTTCACTCTTAACTGCAAGGTTGCTGTCCTCTCTATATAAGTGTTCCTCCACTTCTGACTTTCCCTTGTCTGACCACTTTAGCTGTCTTTCTGTCATTGTTTAAAATAAAAGCTTCCACAGTTCTCTTCTCATTCTTTTCTCCTTTAGCCAAAGCAATCTTGAAAGTGTAAGTGAATCTCAAATCTGTGCTTTTGTCTGTCTCTGAGTCTCAGCTCACATTTCTAAACCACCACCACACGCTCAACACGTCTAAACCATAGAAGTAATTCTTCAAAACCAATATCATGTTCATGGCCCTCCAATCTCCCAGCCATCTAGGCTTCAAACTGGAGAGTAGCTCTGATTTTTACTGCTCTCTTCTAGACCACTTGAATTGCTGCTCTTGAAAATTTTTCTTCATCCAGTTTCCCTTTCCTTGTCCATAGCTACCACCCTAGTTCAAGGACTCTTTGCCTCTTAACTTCAACATTGCAGCTGGCTTTTTATTTATAGATTCCCTTAAACCCACTCTATCCATAAACAGCTTTTATACTTAGTGGTTTAAATGACTCTGTCCTTTGGCTGCTTTTAATAATCTGAAGCAATGTGATTTCATTTACATCTTTAAAAATTATAAAATCAATTAATCTCAAAATCAACTCATCAAACAAGCCATCTACATTCATACAGAAAAATACTAGAAAGATGTTTTTAAAATATTAACAATAGCCATTTCTGAGCATGGGTTATAGGCACTTTTAATTGAAATTGTTTATATTTCAGGTTTATGGCATGTTGTCTTGATAAGCATATACACAGTAAAGTGATTACCACAATCAAGCTAATGATTATATTCCTGACTTCTCATAGCTACCATTTTGTGTGTATAGTAAGGAAACCTCAGATCTACTTTCTTAGCAAATTTCAAATACACAATATAGCATCATTAACTATGCAGCATATCAAACCCCTAGAACTTATACTACATAATGGAAACCAATAAGAGATCCCACTCATCTCTCTCCAGATCCTTCATGCTGCAGGCTTTACTGTTTAGATCTATTTTAAAATTTCCAGTAGCAGATAGCTCTCCCATCCCCATGTACTAATATTACAGAGATTTGGAAGCCATTTGAAAGTTCCCTCCTTGTTATTCATCTCTCTCTGCATGTCAGCCCTTTCAGTTCTCTGTAAATTATCCCTGTTTCTTCTGACTCCTGAAACAACTTTCGTACCCCAGAGAATGACTCTCTTTTTTTTTTTTATACACTGGAAATGCAAATGAGAAAGCTGTCCTCTTGATTCTTTGTAGCAGGAAATTTGGTCATGAGTGTCTTGGGAGGTATGTGGGTTTCTCCAGGACACGAAGGAGCAGGGCTGAGGATCAGAGCAAAGGTGGGACAGGGAAAGTACCCGAGCATCTCCTTACTGTGGCCAGGTCTTTAGAAGAGGCTGGTCATAGGGGCAGGACATGGAGGGAACAGCACACTGGGCAAGTAGAACAGCTAGCAACAAGAATTAGAGGCAAAACCAATTGAGAGGATCCTGGCTGCATGGTTTAAAGCCTAGGAAGGTTCACAGAGAAGAAAGAGATACATCAGATGGAACCAAGGCTGAGCTTCCCCACCCAGTCTCAAGAAGGGGCAGGAAGGGAGTGGACAGAAAATGCTGAGCTTCTTCCCAGGGGGAGGGAAAGATGAGCCAAATGCAGGGAATTGAGTCTCCTCCTGTTATGATGAAACTCATTGCTGCATCTCGAATCAGAAATAGCCCAGTGAGTGGGAGGACATGAGCAACTCAAGTCACTCATTGGCTTGCTCATTCAGAAGACCTGACAGACTATGCCGGATATGTTGGTGCTCTAGGAATACAGGGTGAGAAAAACAGTCCTGGACTTCACAGCCAAGTTGGAGGAATAGACAAAACAAATTTAAAATGAAAATCTTTGATGACATTGAAATTGACATGGCAAAGGCAGAGGGGAAGGTACAGTGATGCACCAGGGCCAGCTCACGTCTTGCTGCCCAGATGTGGGATCCAGAGCTTTGACGTGATGGACAACAGAGCAAATGCAGTGGGATGAACCAGGCAAAAGTCCCCCCAACTTCCTGCCAGCACATTTCCCACCCTGGGACATCTGGGGCAGTCCACAGTAAACAAGGACAACACACCACCAGGGTGGAGCCACTTCACCCCACCTGGGCCCTGATCTCTCTTTCTCTCCCTCCCACTCTCTAGGCACTCCCAGTGGAAGTCCTGGAACTGACATGCGCTCAGAAGGACATCGGCCTTCCTCCAGCAACCATTGGTACTGATGATGTGCCTCAGCAGGATCTGGAATAGGGGCATGATGGTGGACCCCAGAGAGTGTTAGCATGTACTAGGGATTTGGGCAATGCAACTTCATCCTCAGTTTAGCAACTCTGAGCTCCTAGGAGCAGGGAGCTGAGAGCCTACAGGTGCCTCCTGGAGTACTGTGACTATTCTCACCCTCTCCCCGCCCACTTCCCCTTCTCCCTCCCCTTCCCCTTCTCCTTCCCCCTCCCCCTCCCCCTTTCCCTCTTCCTTCCTGTCTTCTGTGAGCAGAGTTCAGTGCAGCCCTGACAGCCTTGCCATCTGGATGCTGGCTGAGAGAAGAGGAAGGGCAGGGAGTTGGGCACAGTTGCTTTAGACGTAGACCAACTCAAGAACAGAGGCAACAAGTCAAGAATTCTCCTTAGCTCAGGTCACCCAGGAGGGAAAAACCAGGTCCACTATCTCGTGGTTTTCTTATAAACTAAAAATAAGAAGAATTCTGAAGTAAGAGAAAAATCTCTTAGAAATAGACAAATGACCAGGGCCTGCTCATCAACATATTGGGTGTACCAAAATGAGAAGTTGAGGACTTGTTAACAATTATGAAATGGTGGTAATATGCATGTTTGTGAGTGTGTGTGCATACAGTAGTCACCCTTTACCTGCTTTTACTTTCTATGGTTGCAGTCATTTGTGGTCAAAGTCTGAATGGAAATTTAGAAAAATAAACAACTTACAAATTTTAAAATTGCACATCATTCTGAGTACACTGATGAAATCTGCACTGCCCAGCTTCATCCCACCAGATATGCACATCGTCCCTTTACCCTATGAATCCACACTGTATACACTGCCCACCCTTTAGTCACTTAGTGGCCCTCTCAGTTGTCAGGGATACTGTCCTAGTATCATAGGGCCTGTGTCCAAGTGACCCTTATGTAGTAGCTTAATGTTACATCTGTGCCATTCATCTCATCGGGTAGGCATTGTATCTTCTTACATCATCACATAACAGAAGTAGAATCCCATTATTGTGATTGCAAAAGTCAAAAGGATTGTGTATCTTTTTCAGAAAGATGAACTTCCTCACCAACCCAAGGATGTGCATCACCTCCCATCCCAGAGATTCAAGACATTATATCATCTTTTTCTTTGTCCCTTGCTTTACTCCATAGCAATAACTCAACTGATGTGTGCTTTCTACAGACATTGCCTGTTTGTCTCTCTCAATAACCTAGAAGCAGCTATTGGTGTGTTTATTTCACTATTGATGGTAAAGAGGAAGCCCCTAACCCTAGGGCACATAACAAGTTAGTGTTGTCTGGGTTCAGCCCCAAAGAGCAGAGTACAGCTAAGCTTTGACTTACATACTTCCAACTTTTGTGACCCTGAAGACACTCTATATTGACATAGCTCATTCACCTTTGCCAAACTCAGATTTTCACATATTTGTTGACGAGTGAACATTTCAAGTATCCCACCCAGAAGTGTACAATAGGTCAGCTTTGTCTAATCAATTATGAAGTATTTTTATTGAAAACACTGGAGTGTGAAAAATGGAAACTGGGGTTGGGGAACTTATATTTGCATAATATATCTATGCGAGAATTGTGTAAAACAATAACAAACAACAATTACAGTACATCTGTCTCCAAGATTAAGCCAGAGTAGAGTTCTATGAATTCCTCTGTGTCAAAGCTCCAAAAAAAGAGTCTGAGACAGTTGTGCTTCTTTGAAATACCTGTCAATGTGTTTTTCTATCATCCTTTCCTTGCATATATGGGGAAGCATATCTTTGTCCTGCTGGGGCTTCAAATCTCTGATTAGGTCCATGCTGAATTTGGTGATGGGTACAGCCACCAGCCTTTTAATGTTTGAACCTCAAAGTATGACAAATATGAAAGGCATTCGGAACCTCCACATAATTTTTATGCCCCACTCTATCTAGAAGCTGTGAGTGACCCATATCAAACTAAAAGTGGTGGTAGAAAGAGAGTAAGGTGAGGTGGAGAGATGGAGGGTGTGAGAATTAAGAAGCTGAGTTGAGAAAATAATCAAAAAGGACACTAGTCGAGATGAATGAAGTAGAGGTGCTGTGATACTCAGCTTGAGAGAAAAACATGAGAGACAGCACAGAAAATAAATGGAGAAAACTGCCACAGACACACTGCTGTGGGCTGCCTAAGGAAAAGTACTCAGCAAATCAAACTATTCTGAGAGCCCAGGATCTGAAGGAGGCTGCTCAGCAGTCCAAGGCAGAGGTCATGATGGCTTTGCACTTCTGGCAAGAAAATCATATTTTCCCCATAGGTCTCGGGGGACAAGAAAGCTTGAAGAGAACTTGTAGAACAATAACATGAACAAGTAAATGGACTCTTCCTGGGTGTGAAGGTGAAAGATGTTCTGACTAGGAAAAATAATGATCCCAAACCATGCTGAAGGCAGAATAGAGTCAGCCAGTGACTGTCACTGCCATAAGCTCATATCTAATAAAGATGAGGCACATACAGTTGATCTCCACCGTCTGTAAATTCTGCCTACATTCCTTATGCTGCCGGGCCCATGAGCAGATTTTGAGCTCGTTTTAATTCCTAGGGATTGGTGGATGGTAGGACAAACTGTAGACAAAAGTGGGGTAGGAACTGCAGGATATTGTTATAGGAAAAAAAAAATCACCCTTTCTTACAAAAGGCATTAGAAAATGTCCCAAGGCCAATGGCGTGAAAATCTACCTAGGAGAACTTTGGATTTAGGGCTGTTTGAGGATGGTTTGGTCAATCGCTGGTCTGCTTGGAGGGTAATACTTGGTGAGTAAATGAATATCATGATGAAGGAATTTGGGGCAGTTTGGGAACTGTGGGGATGGACCCACAGTGGGTACAGCTTCCATGCTGTGGATCTCAGGAGGCTAATTGTTTTGCCTTTTTGTGGACTTAGAACCTATAAACCAAGTGGAAAGCAATTATCTCAGAGATGTAGTACCTTCGCACATTCCTTCCTTATAAAATAATCATCCTCTCCCAATGACCATGCCTCCTCACCTCTGCATGTGTGCACAGGCACACACACATATACACACACATGCACACACTCATGTGATTGCATCTTACCTGAGGGAACATGGATCTTTTACCCACAATGGTTGGCTCAAAACTGAGACATCCAGTATCTTTCCACAGTCCTCTAAGTAATTTAAAAAATACAGCATCATCAACAGTTCAAAACAGATTTAGGTTCTTTATTAATTCTCAAATCAAATTAATAAGCTTTACTCTGGCAGACTCTGTTCTGACAGCTCCTTACTGCCCAATACCATGTCTCGGGCAGAATCTCTGTCCCCATCTTCTTGTCCCTTGCTTTACCCCATAGCAATAACTCACTGGTGTGTGCTTCCCACAGACATTGTCTGTCTGTCTCTCTCAATAACCTAGAAGCCGCTGTTACTGGTGTCTCAATTTCACTATTGAAATTTCAGCTAATCCTCTTTGTCACATCTGGCTCTCTCATTGGAGCTGGGGCTCAGTCCCCACTGCTTCCTACGAATGCTGTGTCACATCCTCCTTGACACCACTTTCTACCAGGCATATTTTTAAATGTGTGTGGCTCCCTTTCCATTCTCATAAAAATCCTAACTGCTGATGTCATTTTGTTTCCATCTTCTGTTTAGCACTTAGGGACTCCGATTACACAAGAATGGATTCACTTTAACATCTGATGGAGGCTGAGAGGAAGAAAAGGCAATTAGCAGGAAATTATAAATTAATGAGAATTAATAAAAGAGCTAGTATACTGCTGTTCTTAGATATCTAGAAAAGTAAATTACCCATAATGAGGATAAAGGACTCATTAAGGATTTTCCTCATCCCAAACAAGTCCCAGCATCTCCTGCAGAGGCAGAGTTTGCAGGTCTCTTCGCAGCTTTTAGTGATCGGTCCATGGTACACTTTCTAAAGGAAGGAAGCATCGTAATCACCACATATTACACATTCTGGCAGCAAAACAACCACGGGGGAGTCAAACTTTCCCCCAAAGAGTGCTAAATACATTACAGCACAATTGTGTCTGTCTGATGATAGTGTCCTAGTAAATAATTGAACATTACTTAGGAAACACACTTGGATATGAATGAAAAATTCAAGAATTTAAAGCAATGGCTCGGGAAATGTAGGTTCAGACACTAAAAGTATAAGTTGGAGGAGGAAAAAAAACTGAGATTATGACCAAATTTACAAAAGCCTTACAAACATGAAGAGTTTGTTGTTCTCTGCCCCTCCTAAAACTTCTACTGTCTTGTGTGGGAGCTGAAATCAAGAATCATCTGACCAGTTTATGTTCTTGCTCCACAGAGGAGCTATGGGAGAATCTTCACCTCACCCTCTGACCTTTTCTTTCACCTCCATAACCCTGGGACCTTCACTCTTCCATTTGGGTCTCCTTTGACTCCAATCTTCTAAGCTCAGAGAGCATTCTTTTGTCGTATTTGAGTCGGTATTTGAGCGACAAAGGGGAGAATGAGATGCATTGAAGACAGGAAGATAGGTATATGCCTGGCTTAAAGCTATGAGAGAAGCAGCATCTTCAGGGACCTTTGGCCTCCTTGATTAAGGTCCTGAATTCAAGTTCTCCTTAGGGTTCTTCTGGTTGTAGAGTGATCTGGGAAGGACCTCAGCAGAGAACAGGTGTCCTCCCCTGTTGGTGGCCCCCCACTCACACACACCTTTCCCCATCACTTTGTGGATTCTTTTAATGTTTTTTTTTTTTCCCTCCTCTTCCCTCTCTTGACCAACTTCCTCTGGGTCACAATTACCTGATAAATATGCATGGCTATCAACTTGTCTGAACTTTTAGGTCAAATATCCACTATTGTTTTTAACTTTTCTTTCAAACTCCTGAGAGAAAAAATCTTAGTTGATCCAGCTTATAGATTTTAGACAATCTACTGAATGTTATGAAAGTTTCACATGAAAGAGTTGTTATTTCTCTTAATTTCTAGTGCCTGTTTGAATATTGACATGTTATGTTTCCAGGCCCAGGGATTCCACAATTCCAGTGTTTTGCAACTCTGGCTACATAGTACAATTCCTTCTAGAATGTTTCTAAACACTTGGGCAGGATGCCCAGAAGTTCTAATATAATTAATTGGTCTCAGGTGAGGCTCCCCAGACACCTCAAGAACCAAGTCTCGGTGCATTGTCAGAGAAGCGATGATTGGCTTCCCTGGTCCCAGTAATTACTGAAGTTCTTATAGCTTTGGACATTGCATCAGCCATGTAACCAGATGGTCTCTGACATGCTCAGCTGATTTTCCTATACCTTAAGCACACACTGCCAAAAACAATGTTCTCACTAGATCTCCTGGATTCTATTAACCAATGGTGCCACTGGCTGTGTGTCTTGTGAAGTAATGATGAGGCAACAGTGGACGTCAAGAGTGGATACCTTCTCCCCACTCACCCCCACTTGGATATCTCCCTGTGTGGTTTGAAGCCAGGTCCTTCAATGCTCTATGAGAGAGATGTTTTACCTCTGTCCTAGGCCCAAATGTAATCAGAAGACTACAGGAACAGGTAGTCACCTCTGCATCTGGATCATCTGCCTGTTTAAAAAATTACTAGGAAACAGGTTTTCTTGGGTGCAAGAACAAAAGAAAGAAATAACTCTTTCTTCAATAGACTCAGATGACCCATCCTTCCAGGGCTATTCTAGGAGAAGGAGTCACAAGATTATTTTCTGTCCCTAAGATTATGGTCTCCTGAATCATCCAAAAACAACACTATGGGATTAGCCCAATGTCCTAAGTGACTTAGCAGAAGGTTTGTCCTCATAGGCCTATAGCCAGATGTTTACCCTGGGCTAAATCTTTCAGAAATACCATGTGGAAATGAGGCAAAGAGCAGATAGACATCTCTGAAGTTGCTCTTCAGCACCTACATATTGGAAATAGATCCATGTGCAGAAAGACACTGACTCACATCACAAACACCAATACACAGACATGTGTGCAGGCATATCTGGCTGAGGACATCAGCACCTGGTTCTCATGAGAGTTGGCACATATATGCACCCACACATCATCCTCTGACCCTTGTCTATCAATACTTAGACAGATTCATGTCAGAGGGAAAATAAATTCCCACTGCCCAATGATATCTTTTCTTCCATGATGAGCACCTAAAGCTATCCATTCCTTCTCTTTTCCCACTTTTGTTCTAACCACACTGTTCCTCTCACAAGTTTTCTCTGCCCCTACTATCCTTGGTCATACCCTTAACCATCTCTCACCCAGAGCCTCTATATTCTTTCCACCTTTCCGAATGCAATTCATTCTCCAACACTCAACATCAACTTCTCATTGCAAAATCACGTATTCAAAAGATTTTTACATATGGAGGAAGTTAGTCCTCTAAGAACTTTTTGCCTTATTAGAGTCAAACATGAGTATCAGAAAACTATTGTTGGGGGCCACCCTGAACAGGAGCTGAGCACACCCCCTGAGCCTTGATTAAAGGGGGTGTGGAACTGGCATCACATGCAGTCAAGGCAGGTGGGTCTCACCTTCCCTACAAGGAAGTGTAGCTTTGGGAGTGGGCATCACCAAATGGGACTGGGCTACACCCCCCTGTTTGCTGTAACTCAATCTTTTGTCTTATTTGGGTGGAGTTTTTTATTGAATGTCTTTCCCATAAATAAAAACAAGGGATCGGGTAAGCTCGCTCTCTTGCCTCTTGCCTCCCTTGCTTTCCTTGCCCTCCAATGTGGGAGCTGAGATCTCAGAGGCTCCTTGAACCCTGGAAAAGGTTATTTCTGTGTTTGTGTGTGGTCTTTTTGTTGCCAACCCAATTCACGTGGAGTGACCCTGACTCCGTCGCCCGGGCAGGAAATGGGCGATAAACTTTAATGTCAAAAATAAATTTGGGGAGTCCAGGCCTAGGACTGTCCCACCGACCCCTGTGGGAGCCTAGGACATGGTTAGGCCCAGAATCACCCTGCCAACCATCAGACCCACCCCTGAGCCCAGAACCTAGCCCACCTCCATCTTGGGACACTGCAGCCATCACCATAGCCCTCCCCAAGTAGTAGCCTCAGCCTTGAGACAACCGATAGGGCCTGGAAGCAGCTGAATCTCTGAACAGGCAACCCACCCTTTCAGCCCCATCTCTCTGAAAGTGGTTGCAGCCATCTTGGGACACCCCCACTGCTATCTTGAGTTACCTCTGCTATTGCCACCACCACCTTTAGTTGCATTAGCTTTTATTGTGGGACACCAGCCAGGGTCTAGAAGCTGAACACCAAGGTGAGGTACAAGTAATCTGCAGGGACTCTACAAGATTATAGGGCAGAAACTGTAATACCTCAGATCTGCTCTGCAAAAAAGGGAGGGAGATATACAGAAAACATTAAAAAACAAGGGAGGAAAGTGCCCCAAACAAACAAAGATACTACAATAATAGAATCCACAGACAGCACGGTTAAAGAAATGTCAGAGAAGGAGTTCAGAATGTACATAATTAAAATTACCTAAAAATTAAAGAATGACCTAAGTGAGCAAATACAGTCAAAAATTGATCACTCCAACAAAGAGGTAAGAGAGCAAATAGGGGTAACCATTGATCACACCAACAAAGAGATAAGGGAGCAAATACAGGTAGCAAGAGATTATTCAAGAAAGAGATAAAGATTCTGGGAAAAAAAAAACGACATCACTATAATGAAGGAAACAATAAACAAAATTTAAAAAAGCTCAATAGAAAGCATCAGCAACAGACTAGATCACTTGGAAGACATAACATCAGATAATGAAGACAAAATATACAATCTTGAAAATAAAGTTGACCACACAGTGAGGATGGTAAGAAACCATGAAGAGAACACCCAAGAATTATGGAACAGCATCAAAAGACAAAATGTAAGACTTATTGGGATAGAGGAAGGCACAGAGATTCAAACCAAAGGAACGCACAATCTCTTCAATGAGATACTATCAGAAAATTTCCCAAACATGAAAAATGAATTAGAAAATCAAATACAAGAGGTTTACAGGACACCAAATGTACAAAATTACAACAGATCTAACCAAGGCACATTATAATGTAAATGCCTAGCATGCAGAGTAAGGATAGAATCTTAAAGGCCATAAGAGAGGGGAATCACATCACATATAGGGGGAGACCAACTCGTATCTCAGCAGATTTTTCAACACAGACCCTCAAAGCCAGGAGATCCTGGAACAATATATATACGAAGCTCTGAAAGAAAATGGATACCAAGAATCTTATATCCAGCAAAATTAAGCTTCAGATTTGATGATGAACTAAAAACCTTTCATGATAAACAAAAGTTAAAAGAATTTACAGTGAGAAAGACTGCACTGCAGAGCATCCTCAGTAAAAATTCCAGGAGGAGGAAATGAAAAACAACAACGAAAATCAGCAAAGGGAGTAACTACACTAAAGGAAAGGCCAATCAAAGAAGAACCCAATTCAAGTTAAAAACCAAAAATAAACCAAAATGTCTGGGAATACAAATCATATTTCAATAATAACCCTGAATGTGAATGGCTTAAATCTATCAGTTAAAAGACATATATTGACAGATTGGGTTTTTAGAAAAGACCCAACAATATGCTGCCTTCAAGACACTCATCTCACAGGAAAAGACAGCCACAGACTCAAGGTGAAAGGGTGGGGAAATACGTACCATTCAAATGGACCAGGTATACAAGCAGGGAGGTTTCCATCCTCATATCAGATAAAGTGGACTTCAAACAAAAGCCAGTGAAACTGGATAAAGAAGGAAATTTCATATTGTTTAAGCGATTCACACATCAACAAGACATAACAATCATAAATATCTATGCCCCAAACAATGGGGCATCTATGTATATCAAAAATAAACAAAAAAAAACTTCTCAACTCAAAGAACCAATAGACCACAACACAATAATAATGGGTGACTTTATTTCACCCCTCTCATCACTGGATAGATATTCCAAACAAAAACTAAACAGAGAAACTATAGAACTCAATAATACAATTAATAAGTTAGACTTAACAGACATATATAGAAGATTCCATGTAGCAACGAGCGATTACACTTTTCTCTCAACAGCACATGGATCCTTCTCCAAAATAGACCATATGTTATGCCACAAAGCAAGTCTTAGCAAATACAAGAAAATAGAGATGCTTCCCTTCATTTTATCTGATCATAATGGAAGGAAATTAGAAATCAATGATAAAATAAAAATAGAAGCTACTCCAAAATCTGGAAACTAAACAATTTGCTATTGAAAGATGCATGGATAAGAGAAGACATCAGGGAGGAGATTAAAAAATAATAATTCTTGGAGGTAAATGATAACTCCAATACAACTTATCAAAAACTCTGGGACACTATGAAGGCAGTCCTAAGAGGAAAGTTCATTGCATAGAGTTCATTCATTAAAAGAAGAGAAAGTCAACAAATAAACAACCTGACATTGTAGCTCAAAGCCCTGGAAAAGAAGAAGAAACCAACAACAAAAGTAGTAGAAGATAGGAAATAATTAAAATCAGGGCAGAAATCAATGAAATTGAAAAAAAATTTGAAAAAAAATTGACAAAGAGCTGGTTCTTTGAAAAAATAAATAAAATTGACAAACCCTTAGCCACCCTAATGAAAAGAAGGAGAAAGGAAACTCAAATTACTAAAATTTGTGATTAAAAAGAAAATATTATGACAGATGCTATTGAAATACCGAAGACAATTAGAAATTATTTTGAAAATTTATACTCCAGTAAAATAGAAACTCTCAAAGACACCGACAAATTTCTAGAGGCATATGATCAACCCAAACTAGGTTAAGAGGACATACACAATTTAAACAGATCAATTTCAAGCAAGAAAAGAGAGGACACCATCAAAAGCCTAACAGCCAAAATAATCCTGGGACAAGATGGATTTACAACTGAGTTCTACAAGCCCTAAAAGAAGAATTAATGCTGATACTCTTCAAATTATTCCATGAAATAGAAAAGGAGGGAACCCTTCCAAACTCATTCTATGAAGCTAGTATCATCCTGATACCAAAACCAGGCAGAAACACATCAAGGAAATAAAATTTTAGACCAATATCCTTAATGAATATTGATGCAAAAGTTCTCAATAAAATTCTGGAAAATCACATACTAAAACATATTTAAAATACAGTGCACCATTATCAAGTTGAGTTCATTCCAAGGATACAAGCTTGGTTCAACATATGGAAATTAATAGATATAATTCATCACATCAATAGACTTAAAGATAAAAATCTATCTTTTTGATGCAGAGAAAGCATTTGACAAAATACAACACCTTTCATGTTCAAAACACTAGAAAATCTAGGAATAGTAGGAACATACCTCAACATTGTAAAAGCTGTCTATGCTAAACCCAAGGCCAATATCAGCCTAAATGGAGAAAAATTGGAAGCATTCTCTCTAAAAACAGCAACAAGACAGGTATGTCCTCTTTCACCACATCTACTCAACATAGTCCTTGAAACTCTAGCCAGAGCAATTAGAGAGATGAAAAAATTAAAGAGATAGGAATAGAAAAAGAAGAACTCAACTATCATTATTTGCTGAAGACATGATTTTATATTTATAGGATTCATAAAATTTCACCGGAAAACTTCTAGAATTAATAAATGAATTCAACAAAGTAGCAGGATATAAAATCATTACCCATAAACCAAATGCATTTCTATACATCAGTGATGAATCCTCTGAAAGAGAAATTACAAAAACGATCCCATTCACAATAGCCTCAAAAAAATAAATAAATAAAATGCTTAGGAATCAACTTAACAAAAGAGGTGAAAGACCTCTACAATGAAAATTATAGGACACTTAAAAAAGAAATTGAAGAATACCTTAGAAAATGGAAAGATCTCCCAAGGTCTTGGATAGGCAGAATCAACATTATCAAAATAGCCATACTACCCAAAGTGCCATAAAGATTCAATGCAATTCCAATTAAAATTCCAACGGCATTCCTTATAGAAATAGAAAAAACAATATGAAATTCATTTGGAAAAATAAGAGACCCAGAATAGCCAAAGCAATCCTTAGCAAGAAAAGTGAAGCAGGAGGCATCACAATATCAGACCTTAATGTATACCACAAAGCTATAATAACAAAACAGTGTGGTATTGGCACCAAAATAGACATGTAGAACATGGTACAAAATAGAAGACACAGAAACAAACCCACATAAATAAAGTTATCTCATACTAGACAAAGGTGCCAAAAACATACATTGAAGAAATGATAGCCTCTTCAACAAGTGGTGCTGGGAAAACTGGAAATCCATATTCAGCAAAATGAAAATAAACCCCTATCTCTCACCATGCACAAAACTCAATTCAAAGTGGATCAGGGACTTAGAAATTAGACCAGAAACCCTGCACCTAATAGAGGACAAAGTAGGTCCAAATCTTCATCACATAAGATTAGGCCCGACTTCCTTAACACAACTCCTAAAGCACAAGAAATAAAATCAAGAATCAATAAATGGGATGGATCCAAACTAAAAAGCTTCTTCTCAGCAAAAGAAACAATCAACAAGGTGAAGAGAAAGCCTGCAATTTGGGAGCAAACTTTTGCCACACACACATCAGATAGAGCACTAATCTCCAGGATATATAAAGAACCCAAAAACTTTAACACCAAAAACTCAAACAACCCAATCAATAAATGGGCTAAGGAGCTGAACAGATACTTCTCAGAAGAAGATTTACAATTGATTAACAAATACATGAAAAAATGTTCAACATCTCTAGCAATTAGAGAAGTGCAGATCAAAACTACTCTAAGATTTCATCTCATGCCAGTCAGAATGGCAGTTATCAAGAATACAAATAACAATAAGTGCTGTCGAGGATGTGGGGAAAAGCACTCTCATATGTTGCTGGTGGGACTGCAAACTGGTGCAGCCAATACAGAAAGCAGAAGGAAGTAACCTGTCAAGGCCATTTGGTGTCACAGTAGAAGGCCAGATTGAGGAATTTTTATTCACCTTGATAAGAAAGAGAAACATCTAAAGAATTTTGAGTGAGAAGTGGTCCCATTGAAGCATCAGCTTCAAAAGGCTAATTTATGTTGTTTAAAGTTATTTGAATTGAAGGAAAGAGAAGACAGGGACAACAGATAGGAAACTCTTATAGTCACAGTGGACTATCGAGGTTGAAATAATGTGGCTGAAACCAAAATAAAACCAGGGTAGGGATGGAGTGGAGGAAGACTCTGGATGACTTGATGGCTGATTGATCCTTCTCTCATCCTGCTCCATGCTAGGAAGAAGATGCTAGTTTCCATACGTGGTAGACTGAAGAAATGGTAAAAGCAACAAGGGGAAGAGATTATTTGAGTAAAATAGATTTTGAATACACTCAATGAAAGTTTAACTGAATGTCCAAGGAAGTGGGCAACAGGCCATTGGAATGAGGGGCAGGAGATCAGGAATGAAGTCAGGGCTGGACACTGCTATTTCAGTCTCAAGGTGAATTTGTAACCAGGAAAAATATCAAGAGAGTGTCCACAAATAACTATTTTTAAAACTCTATTTATTGGGTTGGGATAAGAGTGGGGCCTTATACTAAAGAGGTTCCTCAGGTCCTGGCTTTTCCTGTGTGATTTAGTTATCATTTTGATTTAGTGTTTTTGTTCTCTTCATTTATTTCACAGGGGGGAGGGGAGAGGGGGAGGAGTAAACAAGTGGGCTGATTTTGCCATCTTGAGCTGAAAGCCCATAATAAAAAATTCCCATGGAGGGCTGGGGCTGGGTCTCAATGGTTGTGCACTTGCCTGGCATGTGTGAGGCTCTGGGTTCGATTCTCAGCACCGCATATAAATAAATAAAACAAAGTTCTATCAACAACTAAAAGAAATAAATAAATAATAAATAAATGATTCCAATGGAGATTGAAAGAACCGTAGCCCATGAGAGGAGAGCAGCTCTGGAGTGGGTTGTTTTCATCACCTCCCTAGAACTGTCCTATCCCAGCCCAGGACAGGTTCCTGGAAACTAACCTGAGTGCTGAAGGACTGTGTGAGATAGAAGCTGAGATAAAGGGGAATTAGAGTGATCAGCCACCATGATGTGTCCAGAGCTGGGGATTTCCCAGGACACAAGACTTTCAGTGCTACACCTGAGAAAGTCTAGGAAAATCAAGGTGTGATGGTTTCAAAAAAAAAAAAAAAAAAGGGTAAAACGGTGACAGTGGGAAGGAATGCCATAGCTCTGGTTGATTATTTCCCCAGGTTCTCTCAAAATGTTCCCAGGCCTGGGAAGCAGAGAATTATAAGGAAAGCATGGGTGAGCTCCTTATGTATACAACACAGATGAAGCTCCTGGTTTACGTGGAGGTTTCTATCAACAACCACTTTCCCATAGAACCAGAGCCCTGGAGACTTGAGCAGGAAAAGTATCTGGGGTGCAGTCCCTGCAGGCACTCCAAGAAGGAACACAGGGTTGGAGTGAAGGCAGGAAACAGATCAGGGCAGTCAGTGCCAGAGTGGCAAATGGAAATTGAGCAGCAATTGTTTCACATGATTGACTTTGAAATAGCAAGCAGGTGGATACAGGTGGATTAAATTGACTTCTGACAGAAGGACATTATTTCATCTATAAACCCAGGAAGAACAGCCTGTCTCCTATCCTGGAGGCCTAGTCATGACATGTGCCATTGTGCAGCTGCTGTTGACTTTGTGTATAGAAGCAGAATCCGCTTGAAAGCACATCTTGAAAGGAGAAGAGGGATCATTGGGAACCCCTGCCAACTGGCCTGAAGGGACTCTTGCTCTTTCTCTTCCTCCTGATCCCTCCAAAAATCCTGCTGGGCTGTGGACATTGGTTTATCCTTCTGGTCTTCGCTAGCTGCCAGGTGGGAGGCGTTTATCTTGGCCTCTGTGTGCAGAGGATCACTGCAAGGATTAAGCTGGGATTTTAAGTCCTAACTGTTAGACAGCATGCTATACTGAGAAGAGAAGGGCTTTTGCAATGAGCAACATGGAGACATTAATTTTGTCTGGCCAACTTACTATCTGTATCATCTTGGGTAAATAATTAATTTCTATGGTATTTAGTTCTCTTATAACTATCATTGATTTAATAATTGTATGTCAGGGATTTTATGGGACAAGCACCGTGTTCACAAGAAAGAAAACTCTTCTTCCTTCTCCCACAAAGTGCTCTAACTCTCCATCTGTGTGTGACTATGTACATGAGATATGGGATGTGTGTGTGGTGTGTGTGTGTTGTTCTTCATATGACCCTCTGCCCTGTGGTCTTACCTAAGAACAGAAACCCTCTCTTTCTTCCTCATTGTTCACAGCTATTTTGTGAACCAGGTATTATTGTAACTCTAACTCTAAAGCCTATCAGGTTGCATTTCTTCATCTCCCATATAGACTTCCCCAGGCTCCAGATAATATTTGTGGCTTCCATTCTACTCTAAAGAGGATGTTGAAGGACCTTCCTTTCCATTCCAGGGTACATGGAGCTAGTGTTGTCTCTGAGATATCCTGCTCCAAAGACCTCTCTCTGAGAGGTTTGGATATTTGAGTCAGAAAATGACCTCCTCCGACATTCCCAGTACTCAGATCTCTTGATGAAAATGAGCCAAAGTCTCTTCTTCCTACAATCCTCCCAGCTCTCTCACTCAATCCTCTTTTGTTCCATACATAATTAATTCATTAGGAACACAAAAGGCCTCTGGGGAAGACCTCTACCAGAGAGGGCCAACACACTTCTGGAACTGGTATATCAAAGAAATCCTTCAGAAATAGAAGCTAAAGGCATAAATCTATTAAAGGAAAGGAAATCCCTGACTTCCTGCCACCCCAGAAAAGAGAACCTAAAACCAAAGAACCTCATTTTTCCATCTGGTTCTCTGGGCTCTTTGTTTTGGATGAGACAAGACTAGTGTGAGGTGTTTCACTGGTTTCAAAAACTTTGTTCCGACGTTGCTAATCCAAGATACCTAAAAAGAAGCAGATACCAGGAGGAACTTCTGGGGTAGAAGGGTGCACAGGAAGTCAATAAGGCCCTGCTGGAGAGCAGATTCTTGAACAAGGTTAATGGAGGGTTCCATTTTCCTGGCTTGGCTGGCTGAGAAGGTCCGAAACATAAGTTTCTCCTTCCTGGTTGTTCTGTGCTGCACTGGACAATCTCTTTCAGGCCTCGGTGTCTTCTTGTGCTCTCTTCTTTTGTTAGAAACAAATTCTGGAGAATATTGCTCATTGGGAGTTTGTAACTTTCTTAAAATTGTCAGGTCCCCAAATGTTAAACTCTGAAATGGCAATCCATTTCCTGAAATGTTCTGTCACTTTACAACCTCATATATTTGCTTCTCCTCTCCCTTGCTCCCTGTCTCTCTCTTCCCTACCTTTAAGGGTCCCTCAACCGACATTTCATTCAAGATCCAGTTAAGACATCTGCAGTGGGCCAGACACCTCCCACCCAACTGCAGCTGTCCTGGCCTGCCATGGGCTGAGGAGGCTTCTGCACCCAAGATTGAATCTGAAGGAATAATGGTCCCAATGGGATCTGAGATACAATGTGTACTAAACAAACACCACCAGGAGATGCCAAAAGCTGCCATGTTACAATGAATTTTAAAGACAGATCTATACTTTTCTCCATAACAGAAAATTACTTCCAAGCTTTCAAGATATTTTAACTCTGAAAGAAGTTTACTCACTCATTTATTCTTTTGAAAAATACTTACTGATTTTCTACTGTTTGAAAGTTAGTGTTTTGTGCCTTCCGGATAAAGCAAGAAATGAGATTGAGTCAATCACCTGCCTGTAAGACTTCCATCCTATTGAGGGACAGACAAAGTATAAATAAATACACAGTAACATGCTGGGTATTGATAAGTCCAATGGAGAACAATAAACCAGGGAAAATGGACAAAGAGCATCTAGAAGTAATGACTTAAACAGGTGGCCATGAAGGTGGTTGTTGGAAAGGACATATTTGGGCAGGGTGATCCAGAACTTTCCACACCTGTGATAGTGGTTGTTAGGCAGAGGAACAAGTAAGAGCTACAAGCAAGTACAGAGGTCCTGAAGAGGGAGTTCACTTTAGTGTGTGTAGAGAGAGCAAGAAGGCCAAGGTTAATGTGGTAGAGTTAGAAGAATAATAGTAGGAGATAAAATTAGAAGCATGAGGCCACAATAGGGTAGAAATATTCCAATTTACTGTATGTATAGGGATACGTCATCAGGAAGGATTGAAGGGTTTTGTTTTTGGAAGAAGGGTTTAAAATCTGATTTATTAAAAAAAGGGTATCGATCTTTAGATGACATGATTTCATACATATAAAAACCTAAATAATCTATCAAAAAGATTTTATAATTGACAAATGAATTCAGCAATGTTGCAAGATACAAAGTCAATACAGCAAAAACAATATCATTTTTATATACTAATAATGAAGTTTCTATAAAAGAAATCAAGGAAGCAATCCCATTCATGATAGCTACAAAACTAAATAATATACTTAGGAAATAATTTAACCATGGAAGTAAAACATCCACAATGAAAATTATAAAGCATTGATTTAAAAAAGTTTAAAGAACATAAAAAAATTGAAATATACCTGTATTCATAGATTGGAAGAATTAATATTGTTTAAATGCTCATACTCATACTACCCAGTGTGATATAGATTCAATGCAATTCCCCTCAAAATACTGATGGTGTTCTTCACAGAAATAGAAAAACAAGCCTGACGATTAAGTGGAATCCAAAGGACCCACAATAGCCAATGCAGTCCTGAGTGGGAGGGAAAAAAAGCTGGAGACATCATAACACTTGGCTTCAAAACATACAACAAAGCTATAGTAACCAAACAGCATGACATAAGCATAAAAACCAACTCACAGGCCAATGGGACATAATGGAAAACCCAGAAATTAACCCACATTCTTGCAGTCAGCTGATATTTGATAATGGCATGAAGAATGTACATTGGGAAAAGACTAGTCTCTTCTTAAACAGTGCTGATAAAAATAAATATAAATATGTAAAAGAATGAAACTTAGTCCCTGCCTCTCATCATATACTAAATCAACTCAAAATGGACCAAAGACTTAATGTAAGACAAGAAACAATTAAACTAATATGTGCAAACACTTAAAAACTGAGGTGTAAGTGTTTTAGTCAGTTTTTTGCTGCTGTGACTAGGAGACCTGAATAGAACAATTGTTGAGATTTCAGTCTACAAACAGCTGGTTCCACTCCCCAGGGATCCAGGTGCACAGAACAACATGGCATAAGAGTATGATGGTGGGAAGTAGCTCATGTGAGGGTCAGGAAGAGAGAGAGAGAGAGAGAGAGAGAGAGAGAGACACTAAGCTCAGCTCACCAAATATATATGATGATCAGAAAGCAGAGAGAGACTCCACTTGCCAGATACAAAATCTTATACCCCAAAGGTACATCCCCAATAATCATAACCCAATGATTTATCCTCTAAACCTCCTTGCATTGTTTCACACATGAGCTTTTGAGTGATATCTCACATCCAAACCCTAGCAGTAGGAAAAGATGTTTAAATAGGATCCCAAAGCATGAGAACAAAAGTAAAAATAGCCAAATGTGATTTACCAAACTAAGAAACTTCTATATAGCCAAAAAGCAATCAACAGACTTAGAGACACCTAGAATGGGGAATATATTCTCAGTATTCATCCAGAATACTGAATTTGTAAGAATTCAGAATTTTTAAGAAACTCAAAAAAACACCAAAAATACAAGCAATCTATTAAAGCGTGAGCTGGAGATCTTAACAGACATTCTCAAAAGAAGACATACAAATGGCCAACAGTTGTATAAAAACAACAACAACAACAACAAAAACCCACTAAATTCACTAAGTGGGAAAATTAAAACTACTATGAGATCATCTCATCCCAGTTTGAATGACTATTATCAAAAACAATAATAATAATTTAAAAAACTGAGGGCTAGGGTTATGGCTCAGTAGCAGAGCCATTACCTCCTACGTGTAAGGCACTGTGTTCAATCCTCATCACCACATAAAATAAATAAATAAAATAAAAATATTGTATCCATCCATAACTAAAAAAAAATTTTTTTAAAATTCTGGCAAAGAAGTAAGGAAAGGGAAACTCTTATACACTGCTGGGAATATGAATTAGTACAACCATTATGGAAAGCTGTATGGAGACTCACTCCTTAAGATACTAAGAACAGAACTACTAAGAGACTTAGTAAACCAATGGCTGTAGATCCAAAGAAAGTGAAATCGTTATATCAAAGAGATAACTGCACTCCCTAATTTATTGTAGCACTATACACAATATCCAAGATGTTCATCAAGGAACTAAAAGTAAATCAGGAAGTGGGCTGGCTTGTGACTCAGTGGTAGAGCTCTTGCCTAGCACATGGAAGACCCTGGGTTTGATTTTCAGAACCACATAAAAATAAATAATAAAATGAAGATGAAACCAATCTAAATATAAAATAAAGTGAATCAGGAAACTCTAATATATATGCACAGTGAGATATTATTCAGCCATAGAAATGTGAGTTTCCAGTGAAACACACACACACACACACACACACACACAATCTAAACTTGAATATAAGCACCATGAGGGTGAATTTTTTTCTTCTATAGTTCAGTGTCTGGAAAAGTACTTAGGATGTAGAAGTCTCAATAAGTAGAGAATGAATGGAAGATAAGTAAATCATTCCTAGAAGTGAAACAACTGGGTCAAATATTGTATTTCTAAATTACTTATTCCAAAATTACTTGTCCTCTATCAGTGTGTGATATTGTTATTTCCCCCATGCACTTACCAAACTGTCATTATAAAGAAGAATTTTGAGATTGCATCTCTCAGGGGTAAAAGACATAGAAGTTTAAGGACATCAAGATAGCAGAAGCAGGAAACAAGAAAAATGTCCTCTGCAGTACAAGACAGGGAGAAGCATCATGATCCTGATTACAGTAAGTCCCAGTACCATTACAACTCCAGCCACTATGGTGACAACTCCCACCATAGGTTCTATATTCTAATCAGGTGAAAATCAAGTAACCAATGAAAACTGTATTCTATTCAAGTTTAGATTGTGTTTGTGTGTGTGTGTGTGTGTTACTGGAGACTTAACCCAGGGGCACTTTACGACTGAGCTACTCACCCCCAACCTTTGTTATTTTTAAATTTTGGGACAGGATCTCAGTAAGTCACCCAAGTTGACCTTGAACTTTCAACCCTCCTGCCTCAGTTTCCCAAGTCACTGGGATTACAGGTGTGTGTCACTAAGCCCAGCTCCAGTGTATATTTAATTATAGTATTTTTTCAGAGAGCTAAAACTGAAAACAACTAAATGTTCAAATAAAGAATCAGTTAAAGAAATCATTTATGTATCATAACATGGAATGCTATATAACCTTTAAAATGTGTAGAAGTTTAAGTACAGGGACAAATATTTATAAGTATTGCTGAGTTAAATAATTTTATTCAAAATAAGATGTACAATTATGGATTTATTTAGAAATCATATACTCCATGTTTGTAGAAATATGTCAATATAGCCTCTACTGTCATGTATAATAAATAAAAAGAACAAATTTTTTTAAAAGTGTGTATATGGATACACCAAGCACTAAGCGGCCGAATTCCGGCTCCCGGAACTGAGCCCGCGGGGACTGCTTCTTGGAGCCTACCCTTATAGGAGCTTACACCGAGCACGGAGCGGCCGAGTTCAGGCTCCCGGAACTTCCCTGGCCCGGGGCTAGGAGCCCGCGGAAACTGCTTCTCGGTCCGGGTCCTGCTGAGGGCCGGTCAGGACTCACCCGTTGCTTTGGTTGCCCCGCAAGGGGAACGAAATGCTGCCATTCGCATAGGATACCAACATGGCAGAGATCTGATGTCAGCAGAAAGCGGCGGAGGAGAGAACTTCATCAATACCAGCGGCGACAGAAACAGTTGGTCTTCTGGTAGGG
>NW_026000164.1:8912173-8915006 GCF_001458135.2 Marmota marmota marmota | reverse complement strand
AACATTTAACAGGGATGAGAGGTGGGAGGGAAAGGGAGAGAGAAGGGAAATTGCATGGTAATAGAAGGAGACCCTCAGGGTTATACAGTGGAGGGGGTAGAGAGAGAGGAGGGGAGGGGAGGGGAGAGGTGGGGAGGGAGGAGGTTGGAGGATGGGAAAGGCAGCGGAGCACAACAGACACTAGGATGGCAATATGTAAATCAATGGATGTGTAACTGATGTAATTCTGCAATCTGTGTATGGGGTGAAGGTGGGAGTTCATAACCCACTTGAATCAAAGTGTGGAATATGATATGTCAAGAAATTTGTAATGTTTTGAACAACCCACAATAAAAAATTTTTAAAAAAATGACAAAAAAAGTGTGTATATGCCCAACTAAAATAGTTATTGTTCTTGGCAAATGGAAATAGGGTCATTTTAATGAATTAGAAAGAGCATCTTTGTCTTCCATAAAATTGTTTAATAATCTTGTGTTGCTGACCTAAAAATGTCCTAAGTATTCATCAAGGCCTACTTGTTATTACTTCAACAGTCAGAATTGATTGCTCTTTTTACTTGATATAACAAAAGTTTATCTCTGAATATTAATTGATATGTTTTACTAAATCAGACTTGTATTCTTGGTACAAATGGCTTTTATCAAAGGCAAAATGTAACATCTACTCAAATTGTGCTCAAATTGGTGTGTGGTGATCAGGAGTAGGCAGCCTTGGAAAGAGTCACCAAAGAAAGTCTCTGGTGGTCTTTTCACATTTCCCAGTGTTCAAGCACATTTCTCCCACTTTTCATTTCCCTTCCTGAAACCCACTTTTGTTTAGGACTGATGATTAATAACATTCCCAACAGGCCACAATTCAGGACATTTCAAACTTTCTAAAACATCATCCTAATCTGGATAATGACTAATATGAGCCACTGTACCAACTCTAGCTCAGCATGCACTGCCCACCACACCTTGTAGAATTGAGATCAATGGAATTTCTATCATTTGAATACAGTTTTACTAGCTTGAGCATTCTACATACGTAGGCTTATAGGTTTTATTCTACAAATCACTGGTGGTCATGATAGCCATTAATGTATGTTCATAGTGTATTATTTATCAGTTAAATGGCAGGTAAAAGAAAACATCTTATTCCTTTAATGTTACTCAAATCTGCTCTGAATTTCTTGCAGTTGTTGTGCAATAGGACATAAATGTCTTTTTTGTTAAACATGTCTACAGAGTTGGTAGTTAATGCTAAAATTTGTCAAATAGTCCTTCCAAAGTTATTCCTGTGAAATATCAAAAAATAAATTGATCTGTCTAATTTCTTTGGGGGGAGGGGTGGATACCAGGGATTGAACTAAGGAGCACTCAACCACTGAGCCACATCCCCTTCCCTTTTTATTTCTGATTTTGAAACATGGTCTTGCTTAGTTGCTTAGGGCCTTGCTAAATTGCTGAGGCTGGCTTTGAACTCACAATCTTCCTGCCTTAGCCTCCCAAGCCTCTGGGATAACAAGAATGCATCACCACGCCCAGCTGATCTGTCTAATTTCTATTTTTTAAAGAGTATATATGTGTTTTTGTGTGTATAAGGTAAATTTACTGATCTAGTGTTCTTGTTATTGTTGTTGTTTTGTTTTGTTGCTATTACTGTTTTAGGAATAAACAAAAAATATGCTTCTCCTGTCTGAATTCACCTTTGTGTTCTGAGTCAGTACTGTAACTCAGACCTTTGGCGATTCAGGGCATAAAAGAAGGTCTATAGACCCAAAGAAGAGGCTGGTTTATGACTGGGGAGAAAGAAGCTAGACACAGAATTGATCTGTCCTAGAGGAAAGAGGGCTTTCAGAATGCAGGAGAGATCCTTTGGCGAACTTTCATGTGTGCTAGAAATCTGTTCTCAGTGCACACAGCATCCTGCTCCTGAGCCTTGGGAGATGAAAGGACTTTTGCCAGATGAATTATTTATTACAGAGCAAGTGTTAGGATGGCATCCTCGGCCTGCCTTGGACAAAGAGCACTGCAGAACTGACCAAGACCAATAAAGACTATATAGAAGGAATCTCTACATTCATGATTAAAATGAAGGTTTTCCAAGCTTTAGTAGGTTCATTTGTCCAGATTTATCTGATCTAAGGCATTAAAATAATGTTTCTTGCAGACTAAGGAATTTCTCAGTTGCCCATCCTTGATTTCATATATATGTGTATATGTGTTTGTATGCACGTATGTATAAATGCATGTATGTGTGTGCATACACAAGTATATGCCTATATAACTTATAGACGCATTATATTTTGATGAGTGAAGAATGAGAGAGGAAGCAAAATGCTATAAAAGAATGTTATCAAGGATTAGATTCCATGGAAAATGTTGACTGAACTTCCGTGTTTGGTTACATTTTTTGTTACAGTATTTAAAACTTTGCAACAGTTTTAAGTATTGTGGGACTTCAGAAGAGGATCACCCTGAGATAATCAAGCAAGTCTCTTTAGAGAAGATGGATTTGAGCATCAGAATCCTACAGGTAGAGAGGAGGAAGGGCTGGACAACCCAGGGTTAGACACTTGGAAAGTTGGCTTTTTTGTACTTTTTTACATTCACTGCTTAACTTCACATACTGATTTCCGTTAAAATACCAGCCAGTAAATGGGGGTGCATTTCAGTTCTGTTCTTTCCAAAGTACACTGTTTGAAACTTTATTATGGCTCTGGCCTAGTATACACATTTTATTTTATTATGCATGAGGTAATATGCACACATTTTTTAAATGCACCTGGAATATATAACCAGTGTAGTGGATTTAACAGAAATGTACAGCAGGGGAATTTATAACTTTGGGG
>NW_026000164.1:8895401-8911471 GCF_001458135.2 Marmota marmota marmota | reverse complement strand
GCAGTGGTTTTCTGTTCTTTTGGCATTTGAAACTTTGATGTTTTAAGGATGCTTGTACATAAATGCGTGCATACCACTTTTGTTCTTGGTTTGTAAATTAACTTTTATAAACTTTACCTTTTTTATACATAAACAAAACGGAATTTCTAAGAAAGGCTACCTTTGTATTCTCTCCTATACCTCTTGAGCCTTGAACTTTGACCTCTGCAGCAATAAAGCAGCATTTCTATGACACATACAAGGTCATTTTTTTAAGAAAAAGAATGCACAGAGTTGTTACATTTTTAAGTGCTGCATTTAAAAGACAGTTACTCAGAATTCTCTAGTTTGATTAAATTCTTGCAAAGTATCCCTACTGTAATTTGTGATACAATGCTGTGCCCTAAAGTGTATTTTTTTACTAATAGACAATTTATTATGGCACATCAGCACGATTTTTGTTTAGATAATACACCACTACATTCTGTTAATCAATCATTAGGTGTGACTGAATTTCTTTTGCGGTTACTAAAAATCTCAAATTTCTAAATCTGCAGAATAAAACTTTTTAAATAAAAAAAAAAAAAAAAAAGAAAGTTGGCTTTTTGGGAACACAGACGACGCTATGGCATGCGCTTAGCCTGTCTCTAACATCAGAAGGGTTGTCTAAGCGGGGCCTACAGAGAGTATGAGGGAGGTAGGAACATAAACAGGCTTCACTTGCTGTCCTCCCTCATTTCCCAGGGTTTTGTTTCATAAATTTTCCTCCAAGATAATCATAACCATAGCATTAACCATTCTTTATTTCCCTAATAAAATATTTCACATTCCCATGTGTTACTTATGCTTATTTAAAACAGAAAAGCTTCCAAATTTTAAAATGCTGAATCTCTACATACCCAGAGATTTTAACCCAGTATTTCTAGGACAGACCTCCTCCTCACTCCGTTTTTCTTAATTTCCATAAAACAAGCTCCTTTGCATTGCACAAGCAGAGAAATAAAATTTTCTCAAACAACCCGAAGCATCAAATTTTCTGCTGTGTAGTTGATTTAACATGTGGTTATATAAGAACATCTATTATAACATTGAGTTTTAGAACCACATTGAGGAAGAAAAATATCAGCTCATGAGAGGACATGGCATGGTTCTGGCAAGGAGCCATACTTAAGGCTTATGTCAACTCCTGCCAAGTCTTGCATCACTAACCCAGCAGGTATATCATCTGAATGGAAAGATAATTATTCCAAGGACAGGTCAAGAAGACTTAAAATCATCCAAGTGCAACATTTGACAGTTTCAATTGCTCACTAATGTTTGGAGAAGGACACGTGGCATATTTATGCGTGGGATGAGCCAGTACCCTGTTCTACACAGCTCCAGACCTGGAGTGTCCTGAATGTCAATGTCATAGTAAAGAAAATGCAAGTCCTCGAAGCAACAGGGCCTGGACTTGGTCAACAGCTATAGGAATATGTCAATCTGCATGGGTCAAGCTGCACTGTGAGTGATAGCCTGTTCCCTCCAGGAAATCCACACAAAGAAATTGTGTAACTTCTAGTAAAATGTTCACAGAAGCATAAATCTGTGCTGACACATAAGCAAGTACTCCCACTTTTATAATCCAGTGGTACCTCTGTGTTGTTCAAGCTTACAAAACACTCCCCGTTTACTATCCTGTAACACAGCCACTATTAAATAAATTGGGTGAACAACCACCCAATCCAAGAAAGGCTCCAACAGATATTTTGTCATAATAACTCCTCTGGCCCCAATTAGAGACAAGTTACCCAGAAATGCTTCTTTCATAAAAATTATGGTACATCCATTTGAGGAACATTCATGCTTCCATCAAAAATAGTATTTAGTTTTGAGCACTTAGGAAGAAAAATAAAGAAATGAGCACAAAATCACAGTATTGGAGGCAGAGCCAAGCTTTAAACTCAAGTGGACCTTATTTTAAGATGTGTGCTCTTTTTTAAAGTAGCATTTTAACTGGCAGATCCCAATTGTATGCATTTATGGGGTACAGTATGACGTTTTGAAAAATGTCAGCAACGTGGAATGATTGAATTATGCTAATTAACATAAGTATTACCTCACTTATATTTTTTGTGTATCTGTGGTAATATTCAGTGTATTATTGTTAACTAGTCACCTTGCCATGCAATAGAACTTAAGACTTATTTCTTCTGCCTGAAATTTTGTACCCTTTGACTAACAGCTCCCCATTCTCTCCCTCTCTTCCCATCTGCAGCTCTGGTGAGATGTTCTACTCTCTCCTTCTGTAATTTTTGGCTTTTCTTTCCACCTGTGAGATCTTATGGTATTTGTCTTTATATGCCTCTTATTCATTTAACATAAGGTCCCCCAAGTTCAGCCACTTTTTCTCAAGTGATAAGATTTCTTTCTTTTTGAAGGCTAAATTGTGTTTTGGGTATATATACAACAGGTTCTTTATTCTTTCATCTGGGATAGATAACTCAGGTTGATCCCATAATAATTATTTTGAACACAGAATAGCTCCTGGGTGAACACAGATCAACTTAATGGTTTCATGATGATATGGAAGCCAAATGCATCCAGTAAAAGCTACACTTTAAATTTTGAATGTTGTCTTTTTCTTTTGATGCTGGGTGGTGATCTTGAGGGTAAACAACTGGTCCTCAACCGTGTACTGTGTTGCAAATATTTTTTTTGGATACAGGTAGTGAACAAATTACATGACATATTCAACAGTTTATTAAGCTCTGTATTAAGTGATTTTTCCCTGACTGTAGCTTAATGTAAAAGAAGACAGGTAAGGTAGGCTAGGATAAGCTATGGTATTTGGTAAATTGGGCAGATTAAATGCATATCAACTTAATGATACTTTCAATTTACAATGGATGTATTAGAACATAGCCCCATTGTTAAGTCAAGGAGCATCTGTGACACTGCAGTAGACATAAGAGTGCAGATGGTCCTTTGACATGTTGATTTCAGATTCTTTGAATACATAGGCAGTTGTGTGTGTGTGTGTGTGTGTGTGTGTGAGAGAGAGAGAGAGAGAGAGAGAGAGAGAGAGAGGTGGAGCCTTACAGGTTCTATGTATAAGATCATGTTGTCAACAAACAAAAACAGTTTCACTCCTTCTGTTCCTATTAGTATCCCTGGATTGTGGGTCCTTCCTTTTGCACACACTCCAATCTTTGCTTCTGTTACGTCCTCTCACTCTGACAACCCTGCCTTCTCTTTTTTCTCTGATAGGAACCTTTGTGATTTCAGTGGGCCCATTATACAGACCTGGGTAATCTCGAGGGCCTTAATTTAATGACAGGTAGAGAGTCTTTTATGCCATAAAAAGTAATACAGAGATTCCAGGGAGTAGGCATGGTAGTTTGGAATGCTATAATTCTTTTTTTTTAATTTTTAAAATTTGGGTTTTTTAGATATACACTATGGTAGAGTGTATTTGACATATTATACATACATTCAGTATAACTTCCCATTCTTGAGATTGTACATAATGTGGAGTTACAATGGTTGCATATTCATATATGAACATAGGAAATTTATGTCTGATTTATTCTACTGTTCTTCCTTTTCCCATCTGCTTTCCCTTTCCTTCATTCCCCTTTGTCTAATCCAATGAACTCCTATTCTTCCCTCCCTCCTGCCTTATTGTGTGTTAGCATATGCATATCAGAGGGAACATTCAGCCTTTGTATTTTTGGGGTTGGCTTATTTTGATTATCATGATAATCTCCAGTGCCATCTATTTACCAGCAAATGCCATAATTTTATTTTTCTTTAAGGACAAGTAATATTCCATTGTCTATATATACCACATTGTCTTTATCCATTCATCTGTTGAAGGGCCCCTAGATTACTTCCATAGCTTAGCTACTGTGAATTGAGCTGCTATAAACATTGATGTGGCTGTGTCACTGTAGTGTGCTGATTTTAAGTCCTTGGAGTATATGGCAGAGTGTGATTACTAGATCAAATGGTTGCTCCATTCCATGTTTTCTGAGGATCTCCAGACTGCTTTCCAGAGTGGTTGCACCAATTTGAAGTCCCAACAATTATGTACGAGTGTGCCTTTTTTTCCCCACATTCCTCACCAACATTTTTTGTACTTGTATTCCTGATAATTGCCATTCTGATTGGAGTGTGATGGAATCTCAGAGCGTTTTTTTTAAAAATAATTTTTCATTTGCTCTAATTAGTTATACATGACTAAAGGATGCATTTTGACATATCATACATAAATAGTGTAACTTCTCATTCTTCTGGTTGTACATGCTGTAGAATTACACCAGTCATGTGATCATACATGCACATAGGACACAGAATATGGCTTCCAAAGCCAATTCAAATTCAATAAAACCAATAATAAAAATTTATGTTTAGAAAATAAAGCATTTCTAAAAAAAATTTGGATCATGATAGTCCCATTTTTTATGTTTGCTTTTTTTTCCCCTGAGATTTGGGTTGTGATATGCAAAAACATCATTGCCAAGGATGATACTAAGGAGATTTTCCTCAATTTTTTCTTCTAGGAGCTTGATAATTTTAGAGCTTGCAATTAGGTCTTTAATCCATTTTGAGCTCATTTTTTGAGTTTTTTATAGGATAAGGGTTCAGTCCCCCTCCCCATCACATATATCCAATTTTCCAAAGATGGTTTATTCTCCTTTCCACATTGTGTCTTCTTGGTGGACTTGATGCAAATTAATTGATCATATTTGCTTTATTTTTGTGCCTGTTATTCTGTCCCATTACTCCGTGTCTACTTTTATGCCAGTACCATATTGCTTTGTAATACAAGTGCCTGCAACTTTGTTTTTATTTCTTAGAATTATTTTAACTATTTAGGGTCTTTGTGTCCTCTAAAAATAATAAAATTGCTATTTCTTTTGAAACACACCATTAGACTTTTGATAGAGCTATGTTGAATCTGCATATTGCTTTGGGTAGTATGGACATGTTGGCATTCCAATCCACAATTTTTTTCATCAGCACTTTATACATTTCAGTGTATAGACCTTTTGCTTCCTTGGCTAAATTTATCATAAGCATTTTATTATTTTGGGCACTATCATAAATGGTATTCTTAAAACTTGCATTTGAGATAGATCATTATTGGTGTAAAGAAATGGTATTCATTCATATATATTTTTGTACCTTTGATACTGAATAATTTCTGAACAATGAAAGAAACAATCAACAAAATGAAAGAGTAGTCTATAGGAAAAAAATCCCATTTAATGGGATTGCAGAAAAAAATTGCAAACCATATACCTGACATGGGTTAATACCCAAAATACACAAATAAATAAATAACACAATTTAAAAATAGGCAAAGAGTCTGAATGGACATTTTCCCCAGAAAACACAAAAACAACAAACAAGGACATGAAAAGGTGTTCAACACCACTAAATGTAAATCAAAGCCACAATGATATATCACCTCACATCTGTTAGAATAGCTATTTATCAAAAAATAAAGACAGAACACATGTTGTTGAGGGGGGTAGGAGAAAAGGGGATCTGCCCTGCTGATGGAAATGTCAACTGGTATAGCCATTATAAAAGATAATGTGAAGTTTCTCAAAAAATCAAAAATAGAACTACCTTATGACCCAGCAATCCTTCTGTTGGGTATATGACCAAGGAAGTAAGATTAGCAGCTAGTAGAGATAGATGTGTGCACTACTGTGGTCACTGCAGCTTTTTTCACTAATAGCCAAGATATGACAACTATTTAAGTGTCCACTGACAGAAGAATGGATAAGGAAATTGTGTCATATACACACATACAATACAACATTATTCTTAAAAAAAATCCTGCCATTTTCAATAATGAGGATAGAACTTGAGAATACTATGCTAAATGACATAAGGCAGATACCCAAGGAAAATACTGTATTGTTGCAAATGTGGAATCTAAAAATCAAAATAAATTGAAACAATAAAAAAACGGTTGCCAGGGATGGGGAGGGGGAGGAAATGGGAATAAATTCTCAATGGATACAAATTTGCAACACACACACCCCTAAAATAAGGGAATTATGGAAGTTGATATGTAAATGTGTTCGATTGCTATAATTATTTCACTACATACATGGAAAAGCATTTTAAATCTTAAATATATGCAATAAAAATCAATTTAAAAATATTAAAATAAATAAAACAGATCAAAAAGAAATCACAATGGAAATTAGAACTAATTTAAGTGATGATAAAATTTAACATTTTTAGAATACAGCTAAAGCCATGCTTTGAAACAATTTATAGTTTTAAAAATGCATGTTACAAAAGAAAATTAGAACCAATGAAGCATCCAAACCCAAGAAATTAGAAAACCAATAGCAAAAAAAAAAAAAACAGAAGCAAAATTGCAAGAAATAAATGAAAAAGAAAATCATAACCTAAAGAAAAAACCATAAAATCACAATTTTTTAAGAGACTAATAATATGGATGAAAGGTACAAAAAAATGCATCAGTAGGGAACATAATTACAGATCCTACTGAGGTTAACAATATAATCAAAGGACATGAAAAGGTGTTCAACATCACTAAATGTAAATCAAAGCCACAATAACATACCACCTCACTTCTATTAGAATAGCTGTTTATCAATGTTCTATGTAGGTGTATGCCAGTAAATTTTAAATGATGTAATGTAGACAAATTACTTTGAGTCTACAAAACACACCCTTAAAAAGTGAGAAAGAGGGTGGAGGGGATGATGTGGACTAGAGGAAGGTGCACGTCCCAGTGGTTTCCCAACACCAGACTAACAAAGTCCCCGGAGATGGCTTCCAGCAAGGTGGATAACAGGAAGGGGTGGAGCAGGGTGGGGGGGCTCACTGAAACTAAATACTGAACTGTAAAAATGAACATCACAGAAGTCAGAAATGTAAACATCAGAAAAATACATGAGAGGAGTGCCAGCTTCGGGGCCAGTGGTGAGGGGCAGCACAGACAAAGGAAGAAGATGGCCTGACCAGTGGACAAAGAAATTTAAAAATAAGGAAGAATTGACTTGGGATAACCTGTGAATTAGAGAAGGCGGCTGATTTTAGTAGACACACTTCCCCTTTAGTAGGGGAAGCAAATCAGTATAAGCATATCCAAAAATAACTCCCACAGGAGGGAAAACATTTGGGGGCATGGAAAACGACTGTGAGCTCCCAGGGAAAGCCTCCTCAGTGGCACACACCACCGGGGGAAAGCATGTACTTGCCCTTCCAGAGAAGGCAGCTGCCATTGCACTCATGCTACCAAAAAGAGCAGCAATTTCCTGCATTCCTGTGGCCAAAGGAAGCAGAGGCTGTGCCGCCCCATTCCCACTGCCAGGAAATTGGTAACCTCTTCTGCTAACCAAAAAATCCCAGAAGGCATCTGAACCAGAGAGGCTGAAATAGACACAAAGAAAAGTTTTCCTGGGCCATTCAAGCTCCGGATCCCCAGGGAGAAATCACCCATTGCTGCTGGCACTTCAGCAGCTGCACAGGAGTGCCTGAACTCCAGGACAGATACCAGGTGTTTCCTTTTCATACTGGTGAAGGTGAAACCTGGGGAGGTTTTGTCCCTACACCCCAAAAGCAGATTTTACCATAGACCTTAGAGATCCAGGCGTCCTGCAGAAACCGGCATCCCCCTTCAGTTGGGTGTGTAGAGCAACTCTCAAACACCCACCTAGAGTGTTTCAAAGTTCAATCTAGACTAAACCCCAACTACTGGAACCTCCAATTTAGAACTCTGCAACACCCCTGCCATAGAAACACACAATTTGCACCCAAATTGTGCCACTCCACTGTACACTGGGAGAATGAAAGCTAAGGCCTACTATAACCAGCTTTGCCTCCTAGCCACAAAACCTGGCAGCTAAGAGGAGCACAAAGGTCACAACCCCCAATCCTTGACCCAAGGGTTAGGAAGCCAAAAGCAATACCAAGAATGAACATCCATCCCTGCCAACAGTTTTGACCACCACAGCTGAAATAAAGCCTTTGTTACTCATGATGATTTTTTCTTTTTAATTTTTTTCCTCATTTGTTTTTCTATTATTTTGTTCATACTCCCACTTTAATCTAGTCTTTTTATTATTTTTTATTGTTAACTATTTCTTAATTTTTTTCAGACACCATTTCATCACAATGTATTACTTTTTCTTTTTCCATCATATATGATTTGTGTGTATAAATGTGGGTGTGTGTATGTGGGTGTGTATATACTCACTACATGGATAAGTCTGAGAAAATATATGTACACTCATATAATTTTACTTTCACATTAGTTGTTTCCTTATACACCTGTTTATTATTTAGCCTTAATTTGTCTTAGGTGGGGTTCAGTTATTTGTGGGTACAAGTTGTTTTGATCTTACAGTTGCTAGTTTGTCAATACCTTGGTTCTAATCCCTCTTATCTCCCCTTAATAGCTCTTTTCTCCCACTAACAGAAAAATTTTCCTGTTCTCACACCCTCTCTTTCTTTATTTTATTGCTTTGTGTAATCTTTTATTCTTCTTCTTTATAGCTGACATCTGCTACCTACCATCTGTCTCTCCTTGGGTCACTTTTCTAAATATTTCAAACTTTCTCTCACCTTCTCACCCTATTTTCTCTCTCCTTAAGATACTGTAATCCCACTAAATAATATAATTACATAGTTTATATAATTCATATCCCATTCATTTTGTTGTGATTATTAATAAAGTGAATGACATACTAGGCACCTGATGTTGAATGCCTGATCTAGCCCCCAGCTTTGTATTGCTGGTCTTGATGTTAAATGTGAACCTCACCATTTCTTTATAGATGGCAACTAGTATTACTGATGTCAAAGTAGACACTGAACATTTATCTCAAAATGATACCTATGTGGCTGATGTTAGTGCTACTTCTGGCTTCCCATGCCCCTAAGAGGAAGCTTAAAGTGATTAGGACACTTCAAGAGAGATCCTACTGCTGAGAAACACAACTCAGTCAAGCAACCATGAATCTTGCAACACACATGATCTAACCCCACCGAAATAATACTTTAACTCATAGAATTGGGAACAGCAAAAACCCAAACCAAAACCAGGTCCCAAAAACAAACAACCAGGGGGAAATTTCAGGTCTCATCACTTGACATCTGTTTATACATCAAAAAATGGAGAAATCCGAGAATGAAAAAGAACTACACACATAAAAACACACATATAAAAGAGGAAAAGACATCCATCTCAATTTATATGCAAGTCCAGTTCCTCTGAAAACAGGCAATCCCCCCATCCAAAATCCCCCCAAAAAGGATCCCACAGATATGGAAGAGAATAAAATTTCAGAGAAAAATTATTAAATTCTGATTATTAAAAAGATCAATTAAATTGAAAAAGATCTAAGGAATGAATTAAGAGAGCAAATACAGAGGAGAAAAGATCATTTTAGTACACAAATAAATATATTGAAAATAAACCAATCAGAACTCCAGGAAATGAAAGTAATAATGAAGCAAATTAAAAATTCACTCGAAAGCATTATCAATGTATTGAATTGATAAAAAGGAAATTTCAGCTCTTGAAGACAGACCCTCAGGCCTTGAAGACAGAATACACAAATTTGAATACACAGATTAACAATAAAGGGAAACATAATAGAACTTGATCAGTATACACAGAAACAAACCAAATATGACAATAATTGGAGTAGAAGAGAAGTTGGAGATAGAAGTTCAAGTTATTAAGAACATTTTCAATGAGATAGTCACATAAAAGTTTGCTCATATCAGAAAAGAGATCGACATCCACAATTAGGAGACATGCATGATACCAAATAGACTAATTAGAAGAAAATTTCTTGAAGACACATCATCATCAAAATGACTAACATAGAGAATAAGGAATGAATTATAAAGCTACCAGAGAGAAATATTAGGTCAAATTTAGAGGAAACCAATAAGGCTGACTTCTGACTTATCTATTCAGACTCTAAAAGCAAGGAATCTGGAATGAGGTATTTAATTCTTCAAAAGAAAACAATTGCCAATCAATATTGCTATATTCAGCAAAACTCTCTTTCATATTTTATTTGGAAATAAAAACTTTTCATGACAAGGATAGACTAAAGAATTCATGACAATCAAGCCAGCACCATAAAGAATTCTCAAATATGGATTGTAAAAAGAGAAACCAAAATCAAGTCACAAAACTCCCAAATAAATGAAGGCAATTGAAGACTAATCATCTAAATCAAAGTCAAGACAGAATTAAACATAACAAAAAATCAAAATGGCAGTAAACCACAAATACATATCTATAATAATGCTGAATTTAAATAGTCTCAATTCTACAATTAAAAGACATAGATTCCTAGAGTGAATGCATTAAAAATAAGATCCAACTATAGGCTGTCTGCAAGAGGCCAATCTCATAGGCAAAGACACTCAGAGGCTAAAGGTAAAAGGATGGAAAAAATATCCCACACAAATGGAATCTGTAAACAAGCTGCAGTAGATATTTTAACATTTTACAAAGTTGAGTTCAAGAAAAAAATTAACCAAGAGACAGAGAAGACCACTATATATCCTGGTAAAGAGAACAATCCAACAGGAAGATAAAACAATAGTAAACATATATTCCCAAATGTCAGTGCATTCAATTTCATTTAAAGAAAATACTCCTTGACATTAAATCACAAATAGACCCCAATATAATAATAATGGATGATTTCAACACACACTATCACCCCTAGACAGCCCATCAAAGCATAAAGCCAATAAGAATATATACAACTAAATGATATTACAAATCAAATAGATCTAATAGATACCTACAGAATATTTTACCCCCAAGAGCTGGATTTACTTTCTTCACAATAGCTCATGGAAGCTTTTCCAAAATAGACCATATTCTAGCTCACAAAGTAAGTCCTAGTAGAATCAAAAAGTAATCAGTGTAATCCCATGCATCCTATCCAATCATTAATAGCCAGAAAATTAATAGCCAGAAAATAATAGAAACAACATAAACACACAGAGATTAAACAATATTCTTTTTAATGAAATGTATCATGGAAGAAATTAGAGAAGAAGTCAAGAAATTCTTAGGAACAAATAAAAACAAAATATAACATATCAAAATCTCTGAGATAGTATGAAAGCAGTTCTAAGAAGAATCCTGAAGCATTTAGTGCCTACATTAAAAAAATAGAGAGATTCCAAAATAAATAAGCTTATGCTCCACCTCCAGGCCTAGAGAAAGCAGAAGCAACTAACCCTCAAATCAGAAGACAGGAAACAATCAAAATCAGAGCTGAAATTAATGAAACTGAGAAAAAAAAGATAGTACACAGGATCAATGCAACCAGGAGTTCGTTCTTTGAAAAGGTAAATAAGATTGACGAACCTCTAACCAAGCTAACAAAAGAAAGATAGAAAAGACCCAAACCAACAAAATTGCAATATCATCATGGACATTTCTGAAATCCAGAAGATTACTAGGAACTCTTGAAAATTTTTGCTGCAATAAACTGCAAAATCTAGAAGACACTGACAAATTTTTAGACACAAATGGCCTGCCCAAACTGAACGAGGAAGACATAGAAACCCTAAACAGGTCAATCTCAAGTAATGAAATTGAAACATCAATTAAAAGCCTTCCAATAAGAAAAGCCCAGACAACATGTATTCTCAGCTGAGTTCTACCAGACCTTTAAAGAAAAACTAACACTGGTCTTTCCCAAATTATTCCATGAAATTGAAAGGGAAGGGTTACACCCAAACACATTTTATGAAGCCAGTAAAACCCTGATACCAAAACCAGACAAAGTCACATCTAGGAAAAAAAACTACAGACCAATATCCCTGACACACATAGATGCAAATATCTTTAATAAAATATTAACAAATTACATACAAAAATTAAGGAAATAATACACCACAACCAAATGGGTTTCATCCCAAGGATTCCAAGTTGGTTCAATATACACAAATCAACTATAATTCACCAAGTAAATAGAATTAAGAACAAGAACCCTATGATTATCTCAATAAATGCAGAAAAGGACTTTGAAAAACTACAACAATACTTCATGTTAAAAATGCTGGAGAAACTAGGGATAGAAGGAACTTACCTCAACATTATAAAGGCTATATACAACAAACCTAAAGCCAACATCATACTGAATGGAGAAAAACTGAAAGCTTTTTCTCTAAAATCAGTAACAAAACAAGGATCTTCACTTTTGTTATTCCTATGCAATATAGTTCTCAAAACTAGCCAGAGCATTAGACAAGAAAAGGAAATTGAATTTATACAAATGGGAAAAAAGAAGTCAAATTATCACCATTTGCTAAAGACATGATACTATATCTAGAAGACCAAAAAAAAAAAATCCTCAGGAAGATTCCTAGAGCTTATAAATAAATTTAGCAAAACAGTAGGATACAAGATCAATACTCATAAACCAAAAATTTTTCTATATTCCAACAGCAATTCAGCTGAGAAAGAAATCAGGAAATCCATCCCTTTAACAACCCCAAAAATAAAAAGGCTGCAAACTAACCTAACCAAGGAAGTGAAAGGTATTTACAATAAAAACCACAGAACACTGAAGAAAGAAATTGAAGAAGACCTCAGAATATGGAAATACTACCATGTTCTTGGAAAGGCAGAATTAATATAGTCAAAATAGCCACAGTACCAAAAGCAATATACACATTCAATGCAATTGCTATCGAAATACAAATGCCATTTTTCCAAGAACTAGAAAAAATATTCCTTAAGTTCATTTAGAAGAATAAGAGAACCAGAATAGCCCAAGCAATACTGAATAAGGAAAGTGATGCAAGAAGCATCAAAATATTCAATCTGAAATTAAACTACAGAGCTATAGTAGCAAAAACAGCATGGTGTTGGCATCAAAGTAGACATGAAGACCAATGGAATAGAGGACACAGAAACAAATCCATATACTTACAGCCATCTCCTACTTGACAGAGATGCCAAAAATACATGTTGGAGAAAAGACAGCCTTTCTAACAAAAGGTGCTGGGAAAACTGGATATCCATATGTAGAAGAATGAAATTAGATCCCTATCTTCCATCCTGCAAAAAAGTCAAGTCAAAATGGATCAAAGACTTAGGAATTAGACAGAAACCTTGCAACTGCTGGAAGAAAACTTAGGGTGAACTCTCCATCATATAGGTTCAGGAACCAACTTCCTCAACAAAATGCTAAAGCTCAAGGAATGGGATGCCATCAAATTAAAAGCTTCTGCACAGCAAAGGAAATGATGAAGAGAGTAAAGAGAGAGCCTATGGAATGGCAAAAAAAAATCTTTGACAAGCTACTCCTTTGAAAGGCGATTAATATGCAAAATATGTAAAGAACTCAAAATATTCAATGCCCAAAAAATAAATAAATAATGCAATCAATAAGTGAGAAAAGAAAACTAAACAGAAATTTCTCAAAAGAAGAAATTCCATTATGGAAAGCAGTATGGAGATTCCTCAGAAAACTTGGAATAGAACTACCATTTGATTCAGTTATCCCACTCCTTGGCATATACCCAAAGGACTTAAAATCAGCATACTACCATGACACAGCCACATCAATGTTCGTAGCAGCTCTACTCACAATAGCTAAACTATGAAACCAACTTATATGCCCTTCAGCAGATGAAGGGATAAAGACAATGTGGTATAAATACACAATGGAGTATTACTCAGCCTTAAAGAAAAGTGAAATTATGGCATTTGCTAGTAAATGGATGGACATGAAGAAAATCATGCTAACTTAAATAAGCCAGACTCAGAAAATCAAGGTTGAAATGTTTTTTTCTCATATGGGGAAGCTAGAGCAAAATAAAGGAAGCTGGGGTTGGATATCATATAGATATAGAAATATTAGTGGAGTAGGAGAATGAGAGGGAGGGAGGAAGGAAGGAAAAGCAATATGGAATGAACCTAACAGAATCATGTTATATAAATATATAAATGCACCAAAGAGAATTCCTCCTTTACAGAAAGTCCCAATCAAAAATAAAACAAATAAAGGAGTGAAAGGAAGGTCAGTATAGGAGGAGAAATAGGGAATCAGGGAGGGGCAAGAGGAAGAATGTGGATTGAAACCAAATTCCTTGTATGTATAATCTGACCAAAAGGAATCCAAATACTATATAAAATCGTAATGCTCTAATTTTAAAAGTTTTTTTTTTTAATGAGGACGAAATAAAGTCTGGGTAATCCAGTTAATTTTCAAAGACATCGAATCTATATTTGAAAAACCTCCCACACAGAGAACACAAAGACCAATTCACTTCACCCAATAATTCAATAATTCTACCAAATATTTCAAGAAGAAATAACAATTATATGTAACTTATTCCAGAGAATAAAAGAAGAAGCCTTTCAATTAATTAGGACATCCAAACCCCAATAACAAATTCTGACACACACATTTGTGAAAAATCATTACAAGTCAACAAAATCTGTAGACAGAGAAATAAAGATACTAAGAAAGTTCTGTGAAACTAAATCCATCTGTCATCTCTATCTATCTGTAATCCATATTGACCTCCATGCATCTACGTATACAATTATATATGTGCACATAATACATATATACACATGTATAATTTGTTTACTTATAAAATATGTAATGAGCAATTGAGTTTATGCCTAGTAAGAAAGGTTACTTTAATAAAACAAAGTCATTTTCCAAGTTAACAAAATTAAGGAGAGGATCATGCCATCATCCCAACTGAAGAAAAAAAAATTTATTGATAAAATTCATTCTCTATGATTTTTTATTTTTTTAACTTTTATTTTATTTATGTTTTTATTATTAGCTGTATGATTTTTTAAATCTCTTGTCAAACTAGTAAATTTGTTTTTATTGTTGCTGTAACAAATTGTTGCAAGCTTCACAGTTAAATAGCACAAATTTATTATCTTAGAGTTCTGAGGATAGCTTATAGTACAGTGCAAGGGTCACTGGGTTAAATCTCAATGTCTGCAGAGCACCCTTCCTTCCTGGAAGCTCAGGGAGCATCCACTTCCTGGCCTACTTATCTAGAAGCTACCCTCATTTCTTGGTACACCACCCTTTTCTCTATCTTCAAAGTCAGCAACGTTGTTTCTCTCTGACTCTTCTACTGTCTCCTCATCTTTATAACTAACCCAAACTGAGAAATTCTTTCTGATTTTAAGAATTCTTGTGATTGTGTTGGGTCTACCTGAAAGTCCATGATAATCTCTCATCTCAAGATCTCTGATGATAGGCACACCTGCAAGGGCCCTTCTGTGATGAAAGGTAACATTCATGGGCTCTGGGAGTGAGGAGTTAGGCTTATTTGGGTTATTATTCTACCCATCACATCTAGTAAAAAAAACAAACCAAAAAAAGGAGACTTCTTTACTCTTATGAAGAATATTTATGAATTTCACACAAAGTTAATATTGAACTATTTACCATTTTGCCTTCGCAACCAGGAAATCCACAGGATTTTCACGATAGTTGCTTCTATTCAACATTTTACTAGAGGTTTTATTTAGGTGGCTCATCAAGATAAAAAAAATAAAGTATAGGTTTCACGTGTCAAATCTGAAGTAAAATATTTAAGTTCTTCAAAACCCAAAACTTTTTGAATGCTGACATAATGCCACAAGTGGAAAATTCCACACCTGATCTTATGAAATTGGTCACAGTATGTAGGTGCATTGAAAACATTATGTACAATTACCTTCGGATCATGTGTATAAGGTATATACGAAAAATAAAAGATTTTCATGTCCAAATTTGGGTCCCATCTCCAAGATATATCTGTCTCTGAGAGAGAGAGAGAGAGAGAGAGAGAGAGAGAGAGAGAGAGAGAGATCTTGAATATTCCAAAGTACAAAAAAGGCAAAAGTCCAAAATTGGAAACTTTTCTAGTTCCAATCACTTCAGACAAAGGTTACTCAACCTGCAGAAGGATAAGAAGAATTTTGTTATAAGTGATATATTTGTGTTTGTTGAAAATTGAAAAGAATCAATAAAAATTATGAAGAACACAAGTATTCGCAAGATTTCTTTTTTTTAATTTTTTCCCTTTTTGTTTGGGGGGGGGGG
>NW_026000164.1:8882719-8895376 GCF_001458135.2 Marmota marmota marmota | reverse complement strand
TTGGGGGGGGGGGTATTGGGGATTGGACTCAGGGGCACTAGACCACTGAACTATATCCACAGTCCTATTTTGTATTTTATTTTGAGACAGGGTCTCACTGAGTTGCTTAGTGTCTCCCTGTTGCTGAGGCTGGCTTTGAACTTGTGATCCTCCTGCCTCAGCCTCCCAAGCCACTGATTTTACAGGCGTGTGCCACTGCACCCAGCATATTTGCAAGATTGCTGAACACAAGATCTATTTATAAAAACAATTATATTTCTGCATATAAATAACAAACTATTAGAACATGAAATTAAGTCTTAAAATTCATAGTGACATGAAATGTCAATCACCTAAAAATAAATCTAAAAAAGATTTTTCACAGAAAATGTTATTGGGAGAAACTAAAGAAGACTGAAGTAAAGAATATAGTATCATCTAGCTTGTAAACTAAATGATGTGTTAAGTTTTCCCACACTATAGAATCAATGTAATTCAAAAAAATACCAACTTTTATTCTTTGCAGAATTTATAGGCTTATTTTAAAATACACATGAGATCACATAGCCAACAATAAGGATAAGAGGATCTTAAAGAAGAATCAATATGAAAAAATTACTTTAGCAGATGTCATAAGTAAAAATTTTTTTGCAATGCTGGGGATTGAAACCAGGGGATTACAATGTTAGGCAAGCATTCTGCCACTGAGTTACATCCCCAGCCCCATATGTAATTTTTATTATAAAATTATATAAAATATAAAATTTATTATAAAATTATAATTTTAATTATAAAATTATTTATAATAAATTTTATTTTGATTATAAAATTATAATTTTATAATAAAAACTTAATAATTTTATTGTAAAATTATAAAAATATAAAAAGAGCAAATACCTTTAATTATCACAAAAACTAAAAGTAAAATCATAATAAATTTCAGTACAGATCCAGCAGAAAAGCCACAATTAAGAGGATTGATAGTGTCACACATTGGTGAAAGCAATTTATTGCTTTCTACTAAAAATGACTATTCACATACCTTGCACAGGTGGTAACGGGAAACTTCACTAACCAGTTTTCCCTGTTCCTGGGCCACACGGAGTCTATAGTTCCCAGTCTCACAGGTTGGTGTGGACATGTGACTTTGGCTGTGGGGATACAGGATGAATGCCATGAGCCACTTCCAAATTGTGCCCATAAAAACACCTTCGGTAGTTCTCCATTCTGTCACCTTTTGACAGCCGGATACTAATGCCTAAAGTGACCTTAGAAATGACACTAATGATGACAGGTTTCTAAGCAGAGGTACACTCCCACCCCTATCTCTCTGACAGATTTTATGTGAGCTACAAATAAACTTCTGTTGATTTAAGTCACTAAGATTTCAGTATTAATCCATTAAGGCAAGTAGCATTGCTGTTGCACACACAAACACACACACACACACACACACACACCTCAGCTGGGCTCGAAAGTGACCTCCTCTGGTGAGCAATTCATTGTATCCTCAGTCACTGCATCTTCAGTACAAGTTCAATACCCCTGTATAAATCCTACAGCACTCAAGCGTCCACTCATTAAGAGGAAGTGAAGAGTTGGCTTTCTAAGTGCCAACTGTGGGTCCCTTCTATCTGATTTCAATAACACCTTTGTTATTTGTTGGCTGCAATTTAAAAAAGTTATAAAAACCTCAGTGAGTTTCCCTTCCTCAACTTTAAAACATCCTTACACCAAGAAACAGGACAAATACTCTTAGGACATAAACACTGGTATCAGACTACTTGATTTTGAACCACGATTTTGTCACCTACTAATTTTGCATCCTGGTTCTCCCCTATAGACAGTGTTGTGGTTCAAATCTCAGGTTCTAGAGCTAGGCTGCCTGTGTTGAAACTGGCTCCGTCTATCAGTGTGTTCACCATTAAGTTAATAATGTAAAATGGAAGGGCTCCTTACTTTCAGGCACCTCTTTAGGATCCTCAACTTGTTTTTTATATTTGCAAGTTTATATTCGATTTCTGAAAGCGTTCCCCAAGAATGCAGATAAAAATACTCAGATATCACAAAATCTGTTTCCAAAGTTGGTTTCACCAGTTACTGGCTCTATGACATAAGCTAGACACTTATCTCTTCTTTCCCTCAGTTTCCCTATTTGTAAAATGGAATGAAAAATAGCAGCCTACTTTACAGAGTTGTTATGGGGATCAGTGAGTTAATGCATCTGAAATGTTTAGAATGGTGTGATGTACATGCCACATCCTCCAAATCTGTTGGCTCCCTAACTCCTTTTTTGGGCCATTCCTCACCTTGCTCTTTCTTGAGGCCTGTCAAGTCTACGATCATCTTTCTTTTTGCAATTTGAGCCTGTGACAAGCTTCTTCTTAATCCATAATCCTTAATCCCTTCCTTTTATCCTGGTGCACATCTCTTCTATAAGCCTCCTGAGTTGTTTACAATCTAATTTTTCAACCTCTATTTGGTCTCCTAAATCTAATCGACTAGTCCATTGTTCATTGCACACTGACTAGTTTACAATTTCCCCCTAAGAGTCCCCTGTTAGATTGGATACCCTAACCATTGCATGGGCAACTTTTGCCATAAAGCTCATTAAAACACTGCTACATATAATCTACAGAACTGAAAATCTATTTAGATTCTACCTGGCTTCTGAAACACCGTTTCCAAATGCACTCAAGCCCATGAATGCTGATACCCCTATGTCCCTTGTGCAACACATTGAGGACACGTGGATTTTGGCATGGTGGATTTGCCCACTCTCCGATAAGCTAAACTCAGTAAAATGTATAAGAAAACACCATCCTACAGGATATGCAGGATGCAGGTATCTCCACCCAGACCTAGGCAGTGAGGGTGGTAGTTGAGGAAATTAGGCTAGAGTGACTTGTGGCTTGTTGCATCACATCTATTGGCCCACATATGTCATTTTGGTGGAAATTATTCAAACAAGTAAGAGAAGATACAGTGTAAAGAAAATGAAGACATAAAAGAATGTTCATGAAGGAAGGTCACTGTGACCAGGGCAAGGTGGAATGAAGTTCCACCTTGAGTTCAGGGAACAGGAACAAAGAAAGTATGCAATCACAACAAGAGCTGCAGTTACCAATGAAGAATGACATCAATCATTCCCAATTCAAGAATGTGTAGGGAGGCACAGGAGCTCAGCAATCAGGACAGAGAAACTTTTAAAAGACATCCAGAAACTGGAATTCAGACTTCAATTCTGAATGCCAGCTGTAGCAACATATGCAGATAACTCCTAGAATGGGGATTTTCACTCCTTGTGCCCAAAAGGATATTCCTGGGCTCCTGTAATGTGGAGGATAGGAACAAATAGCACAATTCATAAATTATAGACTAAAGTACGGATCTAATTGATTAAAGAGAAATAACAAAGTGCCACTGTCAGTAAGAGAGTCTCCCCATCATTCCATTGGGAAGAACACTTTGGCCAGGGCTTCCCCTGGACATGGGTTGTTCCAGAGGAGGAAGTCCTTTCCATTATCTCTTCCTGTGTGTTTTATGCCACAAGACAAGTGTGAGAAAGTGGCCAAGTCAATATGGAAACAAACAGACACTTTGATGCCAAACAGTCTGTTTGAGAACGTTAACTCTCAGGAATTGTATCGAATAACAAGATTTATTGGTCTCCTGCACTGAGGACTTTGGGGCATCTGAGATCTTGGTCATCTGTAGCACTTACCACTACACATGAAATTCAGAAGGAATTAAAAATCACAAACATCGTTATATGGATCACTCCCCACCTACCCTTCCCTGAACTTAATCTGGTGGCACTTTTCTATCCCCCAGAGCAGTCTCCCTCCTCCCTAGTTCTCATCCCATGTGAGTGTTGGTGGTCCCTAGCAAGCCCTGATCACCCTATCACTCCAAGACACTGTTTGGATGACATCTACTGTTGAACTTAATAGAAGAGTACTCAAGCTGATGTGCTCTATATTAGTGGCCTAGACTCCGCCAGCACAGTTGGATCATTGCCTGCAGAGAACAAGAGAGCAGGGATGGGACACGGGGCTACACCTCACTGCAGACACTGAAGGGACAGAACCATGTCCTTAAGCCAGGCAAGCGCCATTCTGAGAAGCTCTGATACTGAGAAAATAAGGAAGACAAACAAAGTTCAGCTCAACAAGGAAAGATCATGAATAGGGTGCAGGATTGGGTGAATCACTTCATGGAGCTACCTGACAGCTCCTCCTCTTCCTTGATTTACATATAAGAAGTGTGCTGGACACCAGGATCACCACTCCTCTGGGAAGTCACCTTCTGCCTCCTTCAGCATGCGCTCTCTCCAGCTGCCACTCAGGGCTGGCCCTGCTGCCCTGCTTCTGGTCCTCTGCCTGCAACTGGGATTCAACAAAGCTCTGGAAAACCCGTGAGCCAAGCCCTTCCTTCCACAGAGAAACCTTAGGGAGGGCTTCTTTCCTAATCAGGAAATCTGTACATCCCTTCCTATAGAGTTTTAAAACTTCCTGGGACTCCAGTTCCAAAGAACTAAGTAAATACTAATTGCTGGACCCTATCCAGAACAAAGAAGGAGGATCTTTCAGGACAGTCATAAAAAGTCAGTGCTTGGAGATGTTTGCTGGAGTGATGTGATTCTGTGGCTATGCTGTCTTCTCCTATGGGTGACTCCCCTCTCCCATCCCACAGCAGATAAGCAGCAGAACTGTAGGGTGTTATTAGTAAATGATGTGTGGTATTGTACTTGAATTTTCATTTCTTTTTTCTGTTTGTAAACTTGTTCTTTTTTGTCAATGGAAATAAAATGGAAGATGATCTATTTTAAGTAGAATCCAGTTGCTTTTCAAAATGAAACTAAATCCAGACACAATATCCAAACCCACCCACAGGCAAAAATTCCTGGGGCTCTAATGCTAAGCAGTTCATCCAACCCCACCATCTCCCGCCATTCCCATGAACAAGTCTATGATCTCTGTTCCTTGTTTTTCTCTTCCGGGAACCAGTCGGAACGTGATGAATTTTGATGTGGATTTCCCACAGAGAGCAAGAGCAAATGAAGAAGTCACTTTGAAACTGAAAGTTCAAACAGAACTGAGAGAATGCATGGTGGTAAGTACAGGCCTGAGGAGGGACCTCCAGACAAATCTTACTTCTTATTAGGAACAAAACTGAATTGCTCTCTCTCGCTTTTGTGTTGCACGATATACTTAACCTCCTCATAAGTTTTGCTACTTGAGACTCAGAACAATTGTGGGAATGTGGGATGAACATTCTCATTTTAGACATAAGGAAACTCTGATCCCAAGAGGTTTAGAGAAGATGAGAAAGGAGAGGAAGGAATAAGAAAAAAAATACAAACAAGAAAACAGAAGTGACAAAGAAGGAAAATAAAAGAAAAAACAAAGCCTAAGAGCTGCTGGAGAACCAGTCACAGTTCCTCCAAGGCCCTGAGCATTCCTGGTCTGGGATGGAAGCCTGGACAGAGGGTTCTTGGTAGGACTGATTGCAACCCCATGCAGTAGGGTGAGGGCATGGAACAGAAGGACTTGCAGAGCAAGGTGCCTCATCTCCAGTGAGCCCTGAGCCAAGTCTGCCTTTCACTCCCCCTTCCTCTGCTCTTTTGCTTCAAGTCACCAAAAGTTGGCTCTTGTTCTGGCCCCACCCTCCACTCCACAGATTGTCCTCTTTTTCCCAGTTCAGCATTTCTTGGAGAGAAGTCTAATTTGTAGATTAGACTGCAGTAGAACAGAAGTTCTCGAATCATGATGAGCCTAAAACTCACCTGGCCATCCTGTCAAAGGACAGATCCTGACAGATCCAAGGTGTAGAGAGAAGCCAAAACTTCTAGATGTCTCAGGAACTCCAGAGCATGCAGAAGCTGTATTCCAAGGACAGTACTTTGAGCAACCTGGGGTTAGAGCACTACATCACTCTGTATTTCCCTACAACATGAGTTTCCTGATTCAAGTGAGATTTCAGGACAGTGATTAAATAGGACACAAAATTGGGAGCATGAGGATAGCTATTCATTTAAATATATTCTGGAAATATCTCTATTCTGGTAAAAGAGTCTTGATCTGAAAATGCAGAACATTCCAACTACTGTGTCAAAGTTTTTCTATTTGAATTCCGAGAATCTGAGCTCTGTATGCTAAATTGGATGGGAGGGAGGCTGAATCATAGTTTTCAAATTTGTGATTTGTTTAATCAAAACTGAAGATGAGAAAGGGGAAAATGAGTACATAATGCATGCATAAAATTTTTGTGTCAATGGTAGTTTATGGTGGTGATAGTTAATGAAAGTCTATTTTCACTCCTAAAGAAGGGATAGGTGTAATGAAGTGTATTTAAATCAATAGAAAGACATGTAATGTTATGATCAATAAAATTATGCTTTTAAGCATCTTGTTAGTATAATAGAGAGAGTGACCTTTAAAACCCACCCAACTGCAAATAAAAACAAGGAACTCCTTAGACTGAGTAATTGTGCAAACAGGTAAAAGCAAATTATATTAGCTTAGTCAACCAATTTTGTTTGTAGCTTTCAATTTAAAAAAGAATATAATTACAAAAACATCTCTATATATTTATACTTTTAGGAAAATATAATTTGTTTATATAAATCTAAAATTTACACCTCCTAATTTTCTATCAAATATAATACTTTTACAACTAAATTTTTTATATTAGTCTCACATTTGTTTATTGTAGAATCAAAGCACAGTAGATTGTTCCTATAATTATGTACTTGAATATACAGATCATATAAGACTTTAAGGCTAAAGATACTTGTGGTTAATCAAAAAAATTAAGCATTTTTGTGTTATGGACCATTTTACTGGTCTCATAAAATGTATGAAATAGTTATCAGAAAATTGCTTTTAAATGCATAAAGTACATTGGATGATGCAGGATAGCTACCATATTGAATTACAACAATAGAAGTTCTGATACAGTGATATATGTGTTTACCAATACATTAGCTGGAAAAAATACATTTAGAATATAAATAATATTAGATTTCATTTTATGAAGTCATTGTCTGAGATGGATGTTGTAGCTCAGCTTGAAAAAAGACCACTAAACTGTGCTGGTGTTTGACAACATGTCATTCATTCATGCTATGCTGGAATTCCACTGGATTCTGATATTTTTGCTACAATTATAGAAGTGTTGAAATTTCCATTCATGATGATATTTTATTGCAAATATGATTTTTTTAAAAGTAAACAAGGCAAGTATAGGCTTCTCTAAACACCAGGACACCCCACCCCCCTGGTGTTCTCAGCAGCATTCCAAGGGGGAGAATTATTATTCAAGGTGGAGTTTCCAGGTATCTGAGGAAGCTTCAGGGCTGGGCAGGCTATGGGTGCTTCAGCCATGCTGGTGCAGCCACTTTGATTGCCACCTTTTGTTCAGGGTGGTGATGAGTGCAGGCCATGTTCAAGGTATTTGAATCTATAAACTGTATTTTGTTGCTCCTGGTGGAAAAGTTGCATATGCTGTTGAGGCAACCATGTCGCGTTAATGATTTTCATACTGAAGGAATGCCAAAGTTCAGTTAAATCTTGGCGAAGTGAAGATACAATTTTTTCCCATCTGAGCTCACAGACTCAGTACTCGATCTACAGATCCTTCTGGGTGGATGGGTCTTGGGATACAAATACGAACTAGACAACTGAAATAGACAGAAGCAATAATTGCAGATACTAAAGCAATCTCAAGCTGAAAGAGGCAAAAAGAACCATCATGGTTCTACTTGCTTATCTAACAGCCAGGCTTGGGATTCTATGGCTGTTTCTGCCTGACCATGGAGGAAGTCAGAGGGGAAGCTCTAACTTTTGTCATCCCAGGTCACAGGATCAGCAGGGCCCTGTCACGTGATAACAACAAGGTCTGACCTTGACATGTACACCTGAGCAGCCAGGATGCTGTCTCACTGGGTTACAGACCAAAACTTCATGCAGGTCAATCCCCCAAGCTCCAGCTATTAATCTAAGCAAGCTGTTCTCTGATGAATGGCAGCCCTGGGATGAGTTCTCCTTGCCCCTGGAGTCATAGCATCTTCCTATCCCCTCCTGAGTCTCACACCCACACTTCTCAGGCAGGAGATTGAGGACTTGAGGAGAGATAACCTAACACTGACTGACCCATGGTGGACACCACATAAGTGGGCTCCTGCATGCCTCTAGCCCACATGCATCTTCTTGTTCTCTGTCTTTCCCTCCCCTTCCCACTCCCCAGACTAACACTGAGTCCTCTTTCCCCACAAGGTTAAAGCTCACCTCCAAAGCAACCCCCAAATTGAAGGTTCCTTCAACTACAAATTTACCCGCTGTCTCTGTGAAGATAATCCAGTAACCTTCTTCTGGGACTTTCAGACCAACAGTAAGTATAAGCGTAGTCCAAGGAAGGTGTTATTCTCCCACCAGTGAGGAAGACCAGGAACCAATGTTCAGCACAAGCTCCGGGGGAGGAATGGAGGGGTGGCTGGAAAGGAGGACCCCAGAGGGATTCCATGGGGACAAAGCCTCAGGCTCTAAAAGGGAAACACTGCATGAGAAAAGCTAAGAAGGGAAATCAATTTGCAAATGATTTGGGGAAAATGATCTTTGTCCTCATCTCTTCCAGGGACTGCAAAAATTGCAATAGTGGTTGACATAATTAATGAGAAAAATATCTGTGTTGAAGATATTTCAGTGGTTCCCAATGAAGCAAACCGATATTATACTGTGCGTACCCTGTTCATAGGTTAATGAAACCCCTTCTGTGTCCACCAGCACCCATGTGGTTTTCTCCAAGTAAGCTTGGCTGGGGTTCCTGTTGAGGTCTGTAAAATAAACTGTTCAAGCTTCTCCATGTTTTGTTGTGTCTTTCCTCCAAAATCTATCCTGAAAATCCCAGAATACCCTAAGTTTCTAGAACCTTAACCTTTCAAAGAAACTTTATTAAGGAAATTCATGGTTCTCACCACCCCATACCCTTTGGAATAAAGAAGGGAAAAAGAAGAAGCAGGGAAAAAAAGAGCCATTCTCACAGAGAGGAAAGGCAGTAACCCCCAATGGAAGGCAGAGACAGGATGGGCAGCCAGGTCTCCCTGCTTCTTGGTCTTCCTCACCCCATGGCCTCTAGATCTGCCTTGAGATTCCAGGGGATGGGACTTATGCTGCATGGTGTGAAGCCAGGCTTCTTTTCATCCAGTGACAAAGGACTATGACACTCAGGGACACTGGGTTCCTGTGCGGCCCGCCTGAGGAGCTGAGACATAATACAGGAGGCTGGAACAGAACAAAGGAAGTCCCAAGGGGCTTCATCAGAGAGGGCCACCAAGTGCTTTCTGATGGAAAAAGGGGAATTGAGCAAGTCCTGGGGCACATAGTAGGCAGAGGGCACTCTGGCAGATGGAACAGCAAGTCACCAAGACCCCAAATATGAAATGGTGGCATGTTCTGGGCAGGTAGCACTTTGAAATCAGGCAGGATTGAGTGAAAGCAAGAGGGCTAGAGTGGATTGTGCTGCGGGACAGCAGAAGAATGAGTAGAGACTGAGTGTGTCTGAGCAAGAATGTGGGACCTCGTCCTCCAGGCCAGGGCTCCCAAACAGGTATCAGAATCCAGGACAGGAAAATACCATTTCGTATATTAATCAGAACAGTGAAATTGATTATATGCTGAACATGTATAAAAATATGCTGAATATTAATATTTATGGGCTTTATCAAATGTCCTGTTAAAACTCATCACACAAAATAAGTATTTAGTTACTTAGTAAATATTTATCAATCATCTGCATGTGACATATCGTCCTATAGGTGCTTGGTTACAGAAGTGATTCAGCAGCCCCAGCAAAAGCGAGGCGCTAAGCAACTCAGTGAGAATCTGTCTCTAAATAAAATACAAAATAGGACTGGGGATGTGGCTCGGTGGCCAAGTGCCCCTGAGTTAAATCCCTAGTACCAAAAAAAGAGAAGTAAATCGGGAATTTTTTATCTCAGTCTTATGAAACTTACATTCTGCCTGAGAGGTAGAAAACAAAGAAATATTATTTATACCTTCATTTATGGGAAAACTGAAATGAGAGGAGGCGAGTGATTTGCACAGGGCCAGCAAGTGACAGAGCCAGGATTTGAACCCTCTAGGCAACCTGACAGGGATCACACTTCTGACTTCCCTGCACACTGTCCCAGGTGCTTCATTTGGGCCCTGTGAGGACCGCTGCAGGTGGCATCTAACACTGCAAACTTCAGTCACATTCTCTGCACAACTGTACTGCCTTCATCTTCTGATGTGCCTAGAATTTTGGATTGTCTAGAGTAGGACTGCCCAACAGAATATATATATAAAATATATTTAAGCTATAGATGCAATTTTGGAATTTCTAGAGGGCCACATTTTTTCAAAAAGCAAAAAGAAATAGGTGAAATTAAGTCAATAATATATTTGATTTACCTAAAAATATATTCTGAATATTATTTCAGGATGTAACTAATATAAAGAAATCATTAATGAGATGTTTTCAGTTCTTTGATTCTTATTAACTCTGAAATTGGCTGAGCGGTTTACACTTACAACACACCCAAGGACTAGCTCACTTGTCAGGACTCAGGGGTCTCCAGTGGCTGGTGGCTACCAGCTTAGACAGTGCAGTTGGTAAACATTCTGAGGTCTTGGCAGGTGCTGTTGGCCTCAGACTTCCGCATGTACAAGCGCTGGAACTCCGTGTTCACCTCTCATTACCACCACTATCCTTGGACTATTGAACAAGGAACCTCCTCCCTCTTCTTCCCTTCTCTGAGAACATCTTCTCTGCTGACATTTTCTGACTTACTTTCTTCCTTTCACCAGACTGTTGGTTACATTAGTCATCTTTATGACTTGATATTTCTTAATACTTAGCTGAAGCGTTGTTTTGAGTCCCAAAGGCAATTGACAGTCTGCTTAGTGCTGGTGGACGTCTCTCAGAGGAAATGGCTAGGGATGTGCAGGTGAAGACACTAGCTGGTCCAGTGGCTTGGGTGGTGACCAGTGGCCAGCAGACATAAATATAAACCTGAGAAGCTTCTGTAAAATCAGTCAGGCATGTCTGGGAATTTTATATACAATCATGGTATGAAGAGGGAGGAAGTCATTCAATAACTGGAAAACCTCTTAATTTACCCTATTGTGAGAAATTCAAACCCCAGAAATGGCCAACACTTGACTTCCACAGACAGGAGGATGAGATTTTTCAGTAAACCCATGACATTTTGGGTTTCCATGACCAACTTCACAAACTATAATTAAGTTCTAAAAGAATAAAAGTAGATTTATTTGGAAGGCAGTCTCATCATGGTCAGCCAGGCAAACAAAAGGGCAGAATCTTGACTCAGCCAAGTGGTATCCTGCCCCTTCACTGGGAGTCGGGAGTCAAGAGTCAGGAAGGAACCTAGAAAACATATGGATTTTCTCACACAACTGTAGATCTATGAGGATATATATCCAAAGAAGGAAAAAAAGAAAAGGTTTGCAGAGTCAGAATAGGGAAGTTTTCTTCTTGACTTCCTGAGTCTCGTTTATTTCATTTAGCATTTTATCTTCCAATTCCATCCATTTACCAGAAATTAAAATATATACTTTCTTCTTTATGGCTGCATAAAACTCCATTGTTTCAAATGTAATCCCTATTTATTGTATGAAGTTTAATACCTTGCACAAAACTCCTCTCAAAATAAATCAAAGACCTGGGAATTAGACCAGAAACCCTGCACCTGTCAGAAGAAAATGTAAGCCCAACACTCCAACGTGTTGGCCTAACAACCAACTTTCTTAACAAGACTCCTAAAGCAGGATCAATAAAATCAAAAATCAACAAATGGGATTAAATTAAACTAAAAAGCTTCTTCACAGCAATGTAAATAGTAAGAATGTGAAGAGAGAGCCTATAGAATGAAAGAAAATCTTTTCCACCTGCACCCCAGGTAGGGTATAAACATCTAGGATATACAGAGAACTCAAAAACACTAAACACCAAAAAAGTAAATAACCCAAGCAATAAATGGACCAAAAAACTAAACAGACACTTCACAAAGCAACAAATAAATGAAAAAATGTTTGACATCTCTAGTGGATAGAGAAATGAAAATTTAAACTACACTAAGATTTCATCTCACTCCAGTCTGAATAGCAATTATCAAAAATACAAGCAACAGTAAATTTTGGTAGTCTCATACATTGTTAGTGGGACTGCAAACTGATGAAACCACACTGGGAAGTAGTATGGAGATTCCTCCAAAACCTAGGAATACAACCACCATTTGACCCAGTTATCCCACTCCCCAGTCTCTATCCAAATGATTTAAAATCAGCCTACTACAGTGATACAGACACATCGATGTTTATAGCAGCTCAATACACAAGGCTAAGCTATGGAACCAACCTAGGTGCCCTTCAACTGATTATGGATAAAGAAAAACTGGTATATATACACAATGGAGTATTGTGGAGTATTACTCAGCCATACAGAAGAATGAGTTCATGACATTTACCAGTAATGGGTGGAGCTAGGGACTAACATACTAAGTGAAAAAAACCAATTGCAAAAAACCAAAGGTTGAATGTTTTCTCTCAAGGGAAGGGAAGGGCATAGAAAAAGCACACAGTGGAATAGATAGGACACAACATTTATATATATATA
>NW_026000164.1:8802224-8881417 GCF_001458135.2 Marmota marmota marmota | reverse complement strand
ATCTCCTGTTGGTAGATACGTCAACATTGTGTGTGTGTGTTGGGGGGGGGGGGACCAGTAGCTGTGCAGTCCAAGATGCTGAAGCCTCAGTACAACATAGATCAACAATGGGAACCCAGTCTGAGACTGAAGGCTTCTGGAAACTACCTGGAGAATCACTGGCAGAGTCCACTTTCAAAGTGGACTTTAATTGACAATTCTTCTAGTGTACCTACCTTCAGGCAATGGCAGCAGCCATCAAGAACCCATGCAAGAAGAATCAAGCTTGCATGTGCTGCAGCTTCCTAGTTCTTCCAAATTTATTATTCTCTCCAAGCCTCCAACCTATTGGATGGTGCTGCCCATGCTGAGGAAGGATCTTCAATTTGATTTATTATCCCACATGCCAATCATTCCTAAAATCACACTCATTGACACACCCAGAAGCCTCTTAATCTTTGGCATCTCTTAATCCAATGGAGTTGTCACTTCAAGTAAAACATTTTATGTATCTTTATGTTTTTTAACATAGGAACTCAATGCTAAAACTTTCTTTATAGAATAGCTTTTATACTGTACCAGAGCTTTTGATATGTTGTATTTTTAATCTCATTTGTTTCTATTTTTTTTTTTAAATTTCTCCCCCTGATATTCTCTGTGATCCATTGAGGAATGGATCAAACTGTATTATTTAATTTCCAGGTGTTCAAATGGTTTCTGTGTTTTTATCTTATCTCATTTCTAATTTCCTTCTGTTAATCTGAGATAATGCAAGAAATTATCTGTCTTTTTTTTATTTGCTAAGATTTGCTTTGAGCCCTGAAATATAATCTATTTTAGAGAAATTTCCATGTACTGCTGAGGAAAAAAGTGAATTCAGCTGTCAATGGATGAATTTTCAATAGATATCTGTTAGGTCTATACTATCTGTCAGACAGTAATTTTTAGTTCGAAAGAGTCTTCATTTAGTTTATGTCTGGATGAACCATGGTAAGAAAGGTATGTTGAAAACACCCAGTACTACTGTATTTCAGTCTACTTGATTCTTTATACGAAGGGCCTTTTTTTGTGTAGGTAGGTGCACCAATTTGTGGAGCACAAGTATTTATAATCAATAAATCTTATTGTTGGATGATTTCTATAACTAGCATGAAGTGACCTTTTTTTGTGTCTCCTGACTAATTTTGGCTTGAAGTCTATTTCATCTAATAGGAGAGTAGCTACCTCTGCTTGCTTTCAGTTTCTATTTGCATGGTATAACTTTCCCCAACCTTCATTTTCTGGATATTTTTGCATGAAAAGTTAGTCTCTGGTAAGCAACAAATGGTTGGATATTATTTTTTTACTTCAATTTGCCAATCTCTGTCTTTTGATTGAAGAGTTTAGACCATTTACATCAATGTTATGATAGATACAGATTTTTTTAATTTCCTGCAATTTTGACTTCTTTCTAAGTCTTAATTCAGATTTGATTCTTCTTTAATCGGCTATTCTAGTGTGATTCATCCCCATGTGTGTTTTATCTATTTTTTTTCCTTTTTTGTAGTTGTAAATGGACAGAACGCCTTTACTTAATTTGTGTATTTTTATGTGGTACTGAGGATCAAACTCAGTGCCTCACACATGCAAGGTAAGCACTCTGCCACTGAGCCACAACCCCAGCCCACCATGTGCATTTTCATTTTCATTTTTTATTTCTTCTGTATGAAATATTTCAGTGAATGTTTAATAGTACAGGCATGCTGGTTATGAATTCTATTACTCTCTACTTATCATGAAAGGTTTTATTTCTGAAGGATGGTTTTGCCATATGTTGTAACTTGGTTTGTACCTATTTTATTTCAGGGGCTGATATATATTATTCCAAGGCTTCCTGGTTTTTAAAAGGGTCTGGATTGAGAAATCAATTGAAATCTAAGATGGCTTTCCACTAAATGTGATGTGCCATTTTTTTCTTATTACTTTGGAATTTTTATTCTTATTCTGTATATTAGGCATTTTAATAGTAATATGTATTAAGAGGATCTTTTTTGAACTTGCCTATTTATGTTTCTGTATGCATTTTATTTTTGATTTGCATTTCATTCCCAAGATTTGGAAATTTTTTCAATATTATTTCATTGAAAAGTTTGGGCATTCCTTTACTTTCTGTTTCAGAGTCTTCATCTATGCCAATGATTCTTAAGTTTTGTCTCTTTATATTATGCCAAATTTCTTCAATATTCTGATTATAGTCTCTTCACATCTTTTCTTTACTGTTTATTTTATTTTTCAATATTCTATACTTTGTCTTCAAAACCTGAGAATTTTTCTTCAAAAGGTCTAATCTATTGGCGATACTTCTCACTGAATTTTTAATTTGATTTATTAAGTCTTTCATTTCCAGGATTTCCATTTTGGTTCTTTTTCAGAATCATCCTTTATTAAAATCATCTTTAACTTTCTGCATTTTCTAAGATCATTCTTCACATCTTCTTTTAGACCATTAAACATTTGATCTATCAACTTTCTAAATTCTTTCTCTGATGTTTCCTGCACTGCGATGTCAATGTGATCAGTTGTTGAAGTGTTGTGGGTTGTTTGAGGTGGTTTGTTCCCTTTATTTTTCATGCTATTTGTATGTTTACCCCATTTGTTGGGATGATTATCACTTCTTCTTTTATGCAAGGGACTACTTAGTGGGCTTTTTTCTCTTAATAGTCCTGGACTGGGTGAATATCCAGCTATTGATCCTTTCACTCAATGTGTTCCCTCTATTGTTCCCAGTATCAGAACCCCTCTCTGGTCAGCTTTTCTTTAATTCTTCTTTTCTGGAATGTGGAGGGCTTGGGTGTGGCTGCCGACAGTGAATCCACCGTTTGAGGTTACCCGATTTTAAGTGAATATCAGTCTGAATGAACAAACAAGTCAGTATATTAATGAAGGAATGGTTAGACAGTGTTTTGAAAGGTGATATATCACTGGGTCAATGCTATCTGTCACTAGATACATTTTTTCAAGCCCACAGTGACATACTTACTGAGAAACGAATTTGTCAGAAAAGCAAGATTTAGATGGTGTCTTTTTTTTTTTTTTTTCCTGTTGTGGCCACCACAAATTCTTACAAATGTAGTGGCTTAAAACAACAAATTTTTTTTTATCATATTGTTATGTGGATCAGAAGTCCAATGAGGTCTAAGTGGACAGCCAAGGCAACAGCAGGGCTGCGTTCCTTTCTAGAGGTTCTAGGTTCACCTTCATTCAAATTTTTGGAATATTCACAATCCCCTGTCATACAGCCCTCTGTTTATTCTGGAACCATAAGGTACAATAAATGCAAAAAGAAAAAACTAGAATCAGGGCACTAAATCTTTCTAATGGTATCATCTTCATCTTTTTCTCTTTCTTTCTCTCTCCCTCACTCAAACTCACTCAAGATTCTATGCTTAATCATTTATATGATAGATTTCCTACCTAAAATTTCATAATCTTAATCACATCTGAAAAGTCCCTTTTTCCTTATAAATCAACAGATTCATGATTAGGGCATAGACATGCCAGAGGACCATTATTCTGTTTGTCACAAATTAGTAACAGTATACCACACTAACAACAAGAAGAAAGTCATATCATGTGATTTGTTCCAAACATTTTCCTACACCACTTATTACTCTAACTTCTGTTCTCATACAGACAAAATAACTCCTGAAGCAATCCTTTCCTTATTTGTGATAGGATTATCAGTGTGTTTACATGAACTATTTGTCATGGTCTGGATCTGAAATGTCCTCCCAAAAGCTCACATTAGGCAATGCAGCAATGCTTAAAGGTGAAAATATTGGATTACGAGGGCTCTGGCTTCATTAGTAGATTAACCCATTCGATGATTAATAGTTTGAATGGATTATTAATGGTTACTGTGGGCAGGTGGAGTATGGCTGGGGAAGGCAGGTCACAGGGTCATGGCTAGGACCATGTCTTGTCCCTGGTCCCTGCCTCTTTCTCTCTGGTTTCTGGTGTCCAGGAGCTGAGCAGCTTCCCTCTGCCATGCTCTTTTGCCTTGATGTTATTTCAGTGCAGTTGACCAACCACGGACTGAGAAAACCATGACCCAAAGTAAGCCTTTCTCTAAGACTCCTTACAACTCCTCTCAGTTGTGCTTGTCTGGTATTTTGATCACAGCATTGAAAAGCTGACTAAACCATTACCCAGTCTTGCTTTGATCTTGGTCTTCACTGTTATACAGGTAAATATATCTTTGCTTCCATTATCAGAAACATTGTCTTTGTTTTAAATAACTACAATGAGAAAATGCACAGCTATGACTTTTTCACAGAGGAAGCTTTCTTGGTACAGCAGACGCTCTTATTTGGGCCGTCCCAAGCTGCTCTGCAGAGCTTGCTTCAGCTCTAGCAGTTCCTTACACGTAGCCAACCTCAGTAACTCTGGCACTTTGACTCCTCCTTGTCCCCATTGAGAACTTGTGTCTGCTTTCTAAAAACAATATCAAGGCAGTATATTGAATTTCTCCTAGTTGTTCAAAATGTCATGAACTTTCCCAGTCATTGTTAGTAGGTCTATAGTTTGTCATTCTTTTAGAATAAAATTGAAGGTCTTAAAATGTTCCTGAAACATAATAGTTACTCAATGAATGTTGTGCTTAATTATATGAGTTAATCAAGACTTAGATAACAATGGATTAATTAAGATTTAGAAATGGGTAAAAGTTTGAATTTTGCAAGGAAGAGCATCTTGCCACAGATGATAGCTGGTTACAGAATATAACATCATTTGCTTCCTATACTCTCAAAGGCATTTTCCACTTCAGGGGAATTTCTTAAAGGATATGATGAAAAAATTTATAAGAAAATGTAAATTTAAAAAGGCATTCCTATGATTAAATATATTTATATTTGTTGACAGCAACATGAAATATCATTTGGACATGGGGGTGAGCAGATAGCTGGAAAGAAGTTGACAGAAGGGTTTGAGATAAGGAAAAACCAATGTCAGAATACAGGAAAAAGAAAACAAAACGTGAACTATGACTTTTACTAGGAGAGAGAAACTGTACTTTCCATTCATTCAATAGATAAAAATATGATGTAACAATGAATATTAAATAAATAAATAAATGACTACTGATAGTGTAAACAAAGATTCATAAGAGAATTATTTTTTCAACAAACACAATATTTAAACTCATTGGTTTTCAGTTTTCATTTTTTATATAATTTATTTAAAAACAGACTTACAAATACTTACAACTCTTTAAATCATACATATTATGTTCCCATTAATAGTCAAAATATGATTTGAAGCAATAACATTTATCATTTTGATAATTTTAAGAATTTTTTAAAAAGAAAATAGAAATATTTCTTTGATTCTTATATTTATATCCTTGGACCAATTGCAAAACCAACTTGAGAGGGCACAGCCCAAAGTTTAAATGAAACAGAAAGAATCACCTAAGCTTTGGAGAAGATACTTGACTTTGCTTTAATAAGAACAATGTAAATATAAAGTGCTCTAGAATATTTTTCACCTCGTTGACAAAATGCCTACAGACTGATAATTCTCTGTTGGTGAAGCTGAGAAATAGGCCTTCTCAAATTAGGCCTTCTCAAACATTTTCCATTGATGTGCAAAAATAACGTGACATGATGGGGATCCATTTGGCAAAACCTATCAAATTCACAAATGTATTTCTCTTCGATCCAGCATTTATACTTCTGGGGATTTACCCTGTAAATAAGTCAGCAAACATGTAAAATAATTTATAAAAATGATTTTTCATTATAGCATATTTGCACTAGTAACATTTTGGAAAAAATTATAGTGACTACCAATTTTAAAACTCCTTAAATTATGGTTCATATACACAGCTAAACAAACATATGGCTTTTAAAAGATTGAAGGTATCTTTAATTTTAAAGACTATATGTTTCCATATGCTTATATTATTGAAAATTATATATATCATAATATTAGATTACACTAAAAAAGCATAGGATATTGTATGATAAATTTTGTGATGCTAAATAAGGATCATACTAATATTTATTTTATAACTTTGCACTGGCCTAAAGAAACAAAAGAATCTAGTAAAAGTGGGTCATCTGGAGGGGAGCAGATGAACTGGGACAGGGATAACATTTTAAACTATAAACTCTACTTCTATATAACTCTGATTTGGGGGTGATTAAAATACATTATTTATTTTCAAAATAACATTTTTGAATACATAATAAATGAATGGAAGAAAGAAATGAATTGAGAAAAGAAGAAAGGAAGATAGATTTATGAGATTACAAAAATAGCAATTAATCTTAACAGCAGGTAAAAACAAAGTCAATTTTGACCAACTTGATATTAAACACCTAGCAAAAACAGTTAAAACCCAAACACAGCCATTCCTGGATATTTAAAAAAAAAGAACTAATAGTTAAATGTAACTTAAGATATACACTTGTGTTAGCCTCCAAGAATAAGTAAAACCAGAGTCTGCAAAAGAGAAATTCTTAGGCAGGAGTGACTGGCAAATATGAAGAGAAATTGCCATAGCCAGAAGTTTTGAGTCAGTTTAAGGCCTGCCGATCTTCCTAACCTCCTCCACAGGTAAGCTTAGTCAATATTTGCTAATATGATTATCTAGCCCTAAGTACCAAAATAAAAGGATTTCTGCTAAACATGGAGTTCATACCAGTAAAAAGAGTTTACAAAATCCAATGACATTAAGTAGCTTAACTACATCTTATGGGGATAGACATCTGTGACATTAAAAGTTAAATGTTGTGTTTACATTCCTGATAACTCTGGTAATATTAAAGATTTATATTCCCAAATAAAGTCCTTGACCCTTCAGCCTTCTTATGGGGATAACTTGTCAGTTCTTACATCTCCTGGTGAGAGATTATTGGTTTCTATCATCTTCATGATATTCATTGACATGTTCCAGATGCTGCACATTCATTTTTTTATTAATCTCATTTCAGTACTCATGTCTTTTTGTTTCTCTCTATAGAAGCACCCTACCCCAGGTGACTTTACAACCTGTTCTTCCTCAATCAGAGTTTTACCATGGACCCCTCTTCGACCCAACTTCTAAAAGGGAACTCCAAACCGCTTGCCCCCACTCACGTCACCTCCCTCTCAGCTAGAAGCAACCAGAACACACAGTTGCCCCTTCTCCTTACAGCAGTAAGGAGTTCCTAAAATTAGAGTGGGGAAAGAAGCCAGAATTAGACAGGCAGTTAGGCAAGGGTCAGATTCAGAGAATAGAGGGATTGGAATGTTAATTTCTTCAGAGCCTTTCCTCCACCCTTATCAAGATAACCTGTCCCTGCTGCAACCTGTTACTAAAGTAATCTATCCCAGGGATTGTCCCTCCCTACAGGGACTATGCAAGTTGTTAATTAATGCACCCAAGACCCCCTTCTTGCCAAAATCACTACACCTTCAACCCTCCTGTCCATCTGCCTCTCCCCTTTCGGTCAGAACATCTCCTGGGCCTAGTCACTTCCACAAGAAGGAGAGAGATGAGGGGAAGAGAGTAGAAGAGCAAAGGAAGCCTAAGACATAAAAAAGGCAGAATACCTTTACTTCTTCAGATACCAGGATACCAGCTATGGTCCCCAACTCCCTCCTGGGAGAAGTCTATGTTACCCATTTTTTAAAATAAACCCTGCTTTATAAAAAAAAAAAAAAAGAAAGAAAGAAAGAAAGAGAAAAAAAGAAAGAAAAAGAAAAAGAGAAATTAATGGCAGAGTAAGTAACTAAGAAGACATTCTGCTGAATACCTGTTGTTTGAGAGCAGAGACTCCCAAGAAGCCGCCCCACCCAGTCCTGCTCCCACCTTGAGGCATCTCAAGGCCCTGTTTAGCTTCAGCACTCTGGTTCTCCAGGAGGACTCTACAGAGGTAGGTGTGTGGCATTTTTAACTATCCCACCTCATCCATTCTCAGAGTTCACCTTCTCCTCTGACACAGGACCCCCAGCTCTTCAGTGGTTTTCCACCTTGGATGTTAGGGTGACAGTTCCATGAATTCCCTGTTCACCATCATTCTTCTTCAGCCCATGTCTTCTCTTGCAGATAGTTGGAGATGATTACAGAGGCCCTTCAAGGAGGAGGTCTGACATCTGTCCCCCACATCTGAACTCCCCAAAAGTAGGACAGGCAGACTAATCAGTGATTGAAGGGAGAGAAACAGAGGACTGGGTTTAGAGGACCTTCCCTGGAAACCTTCAGGGTACATTTCTGACACATATAAATAAATCCAAATCTTCTAGGGGGACCAATCCATAGAAAGGAAGTTAGCTCAGCTTCTTATGTACTGGCAGTTTCATAAGAAAACCTATCAAATATATCTGATCTCTGCTCTTCTCCTATGACTTCTTCCTGTTTTTGTGCCTTGAGTTTTCATTAAACATACAGGTATTGCTGGGGACAATCTATGAGCCATGTGTGAACTAAACAACACTGGAACCATTAGGCTAGGGAAGCCTAGTCTTGGGAACTCCCAGGTGGAACCCCTGGTTCAAGAATGCCTATTTCATGTTGGCACCTGATTAGCTCATAGGTCAAGTTCAAACATAGCTCTGGATATGAGAGTAACCACTGGAGCTAAACAGCCTCCTGGTATGGGTATAGCTTTCCACAACACCAATCAACCTGTTTACTGCAAGACCTCTGCCACACAGAGAAGCAGGAAGGAAATAGGCCTCCGCCCACTGAAGACTTATCCCTGCCTTTGATTTATTCCCCCTTAAATAAAGAATTAGGGGCTTTTTTGGTGGTTCCGTTCCAGTTCCTATCAGGATGGAAGACCCGTTAGATGCTCTGCTTTTTAAATCTTACCTTTGGCTTTTTCTTATTTCTTACTGATTATTTCAGACTTTTTATTTTCCCTGGTAGCTCATACCTCCTGAGCAGGAACCTGCTCTGTTGGGATTCTAGTCACCCCACCATGTATCCGATCCATGGCACCACTTCTGATAGAAGAGTTACTGTGCCTCAAGAGGAAAATCAGGAGCGCTGAGTGGAAACTATAACTACTTTTTAAGTTGGGGCAACTGGTGTCAACGGGAAGTTAATCAGAGGATAAAAAGACAAGAATATGCCTCATGGATCCTGTGGAAACAGAGCATGTTAGGAAGTAGGGGTTAAAGAAGGACCTAGGAATATTCTAGATAAAACAGGATCTAGGAATATTCTAGCTGTATTGACAATAAAGGATTAATACATTCCGTCTTCACCACAGTCTGATTTTAAATTCCAGTTGACTGTTGACCTTCGTCATGGAAAAGCAAACAAGGAGGCAATGGAGAAAACCCAAATTATGATGATTTTGGCTGAATGTCCAAAGGCTCCAGGGTTCTCTTGCCCCAGTTAAAAGGAGTGATCTTGGTCCCTGGATGCCCAGACCTCTTAGACATCACATCCTCCAACATGCGTGCTCTTCAGCTTCTACTCAAGCCCAGCCCTGCCACTCTGCTCCTAGTTCTCTTCCTGAGGCTTGGTGCCAGTATAACTAAGGAAGATGTGTAAGTTACCCCTTTCTCCTTGATACACAAAATTTCCATGGAAGACCCTTCTCCTAACCAAGAAACCCACGTCCTGCTCCTAGAGATTATTTTCCTGCTGGAAAAGGACACATCCTGGGAATCCTCATGGTCGCATTCTTTCTCTATTCAGAACCTGTTATGAAAGTTATCAAACACATGTCCAGCTACTACTTTGTGTTTTAATTTATGTTTCTGCCCCAAATTTATCATTATCATCCTTTTCTCCCAAGTGGATAGAATGGGCAGAGATGTTGTCTTGGTCAATGCCTGTGGAATAAGCTTTGAATGAGCTATTTCAATTATACAAGAGGGGCCACAACATGGTCATCACCAGTACGCAGGGTTGTGCTGACCTTCAACTCACACAGTTCTTACAGTACACTGGAAAAAGTGCTTCCCATCTCCATAAGATCTGTCTTATATACTGGGATCAGAGTCTACATAACCTGAGAAGTTTTCTCTAAACAAAGAAAAGTAGAAGCATGATACCAAACCCCATCTTTTCCTAGAACTGTTCCCATGTGCAAGACCCATGATGTGATGAAACTAGTCTCCAGGTCTATAACTATCTACCAAAAGCAGGGAAAGGAAATGTCAGATTCCAGCTCTTTCCTGGAAAAGACATTGGAAGGGGGCTACGTCTTTTGACAAGAATAAAGCATTGAGATCGAGAAAGACATCAAGAGTTCCCTAAGAGACATAGACATGCAGCAGAGAGAATGTGGAGAATGCAGAATAAAATGGGAATAGAGCCATGGAAATTTTAGTGAAGAAGTGGTACCTGCCAAACCTGGGCATTTCTCAAAAGAAGAGAAGCAGATGGGACAGGGGGACAGATGATTTGATACAAACTGCATGCAGTTGGGAGTCAACTTTTTTTGATTGACTCAAAAGAACCTTTAGATTCCCTTCTATTTATGCCTTGAGTTAATGAACAAAGCTAAGAAAGTTAATCAGAGTATTAAATCTTGGTGCACAGGTGTGATACATTTATCAGAATCAAAAGGTATTTTTCCCCTCTTCTAGTATGTAAGCAAGAAACTTTTGTGGATTTTTAGATGATTCCACAAGAAAAATGGAAGGGGGTGAACACTGCTTGCTGAAGCACACTACTATGCAAGCAAACCACTTCTGGCCCCTAACAACACTGTGGAGATTCCACTGGGAATCCAAGATGATGGGAAAGCAATTCTCCCAGCCCATTCCTCTACCCTTAGCTGACCTTTCATTCTGGTCTCCATTTTCATCTTCCTATCTATAGGTATGTCTTGAATAGATACACTTTGGTATAGTCACATGTGAAGAAATCTTCTAGGAGAAAGTTTTGGCCCTTCTGTCTCCCACATACCTTTCCTCTTTCTGCTCCCTCTGCCCCTTTCTACCTGAATGCCTCAATCCTGGACTTTCATCTGACTTTGAGCTTCTGCCTCTTTTGCCTTATCCAGAGAGAACGTAATTACACTGGGCGTGGTAGTTCCTCAACTGGTAAAGCTAAATGAAGAATTTTTGCTAAAACTTGCAGTCACGAATAATGTGGATAAATGCATGGATGTGAGTGACAAACTGGTAGTTACAATTAATAGATAAAAACAAGGGAGATATTACAATAACAAATGTTGGTAGTCACTACCAATTTATCTGAAAGGATTTAACCTCTTGCCAATGTTGTTGGCAAGATAAATGAGTGGTGACTTTTTATCATAGAATAAGGACTCTAACTCACCAGGAAAGAGGAGATTAGGAAGAAAGAAAAGGAATGGAAAGAGGGAAAATCAATACAAATGGGGATAAAAACAAAGGTAAATAAAACTGGGTGGTAATGAATCATGCTTCCACCTTCCCCTACCCACTGCCACCAACCCATGCAATGATGAGGTGGAGGCAGGGAGAGACACTCCACAGGCCATGGTGGACGGAAGAGGGTGCAGGGGTGCAGTGACTGTAAGCCCTCTCAAAAGCAGGAGACTCGCCATCAAGCAGCATTGGCCTTCCCAGTCACCATTTCCATTCCTGTTCTGCTCTCTTTCTTGAGCCTTCTGAATCCCTGTACCCTTCTGCCTCACCATTTTTTGTACCAATACCCAATCCCCTCAAGATTTCCTTAGGCTTCCAGAAAACAGGCAAAACACAAGTGAAAATTTCTGAGGAACTGAAAACTCAAAGAGAACTACAAATCATACCTGATATTTATACAAATGTAAACAATGCTGACTATGCTCTTGAGAAACAGAGGTTTGCTTTGATTCTGTGTCAGGAACACATCCTCAAGTCTGTCTTCAGCAGATTCTTTTGGAGAAACTCACAGTTACTCCTTATCACTTCTCTTTAATTAAACATTTTATAATTGTATTGACTGAGAAAAACCTAAATAATAGTCAGCCAAGTGCTTTCAGACTCCAAGTGTGTTTACTGGCACAATAAACCTGGCACTTTTCATTCCTAAAGTGCTACCACTCACAAAGCACAAAAACTCCTGAACTCCTATAAGGAAGAGAGGGATCAACACTCCTCCAGAGGCAGCAAGAGAAGCGCAGGGGACCAAGTACCTTGTCACAAAGCCGGAACGCAGACAACTGAAATGAGAAGCTGTTTTGTTTGTTTGTTTGTTTGTTTGTTTGATGGGCTGTTGTAGTCATTTCACCACACTTGAGTAGACCAACTGGTGTCTCCCATTTCTATATCCCTCAGTTCCCAGAGAAATTGTCATTTCCTATGGACTCTAATTAGGTCAGCCTCCCTCCTGGACTGGGTAGAGACCAATTGAGGGCCTAAACACATCCCTTCTGTCGGAACTGCCCTTCCGACAGAGGTTGAGGAGAATCACTAGACCAGCTAGTGAGTGTCTCCGGGCTGAGCGAGAGGGTAAGTGTCGCGACCTGGCCCGCCACCCAGCCTGGCAAAAATCACACCAAGTTGGGAGTTGAGTCAGCCGAGATGGCGCAGCAACTCAGTTTATTGTGGAGGGAGAGGACTTATACAGAGAGAGGAGAAGGAGGGGGGGACAAAGGCAGGGGCCAATCAGAGATCAGAGAGTCCCCCAGGTTGGGGTAGCCTAGGCACCCCAGTTATAGAAACAATACCCCATTAGGTATGTGTGCCCCGTTGCTGGGGAGTTATTCTTTGTGTTTGCGGAAGCCATGTCTTGGGGCCATTCAGGCACGTATATGGAAGCCATTTCTCAAGCTCTAACTGTCATGTACATGGAGAATCATAAAACCAGAATCACAAGACTGGGGATTTCTTTTTCCCCAGCGATTACACTTCCGTGGTCAGCAGAGGTCCCAACACCTTCTATTGTACAAATAAAGAAGGAATGACTTCAGGGTCATCCAGCCCTGAGCAACTTTGTTTATGGCTACTCCATGAGTTGAAAGCAAATGCAATATCTGACAACTTCTTCAAACCCAGCTTTTAAACATTAATCACTGGCTATGCCCAAGAAAATGTGTTGATTTTGAACAATGCAGTCTAAAGTTGACTGAGGCCTATAATGAGAACTGAAGAAAAGTTGACTGAAGTCGAATATGGCATGATAACTGGGGGGACATTCCTGGTGAATTCTTCCTACAGTGCCATTATGCTTATTCTGCATAATGGATAATTCCAGACTGCCTCATCCAGCTCTATACTCCATAGCCTTCCCTACCCTACCTTTTTCTTCTCAGGTTAAAATCAGTACTGGGGACAACCCAAGCATTAATTACCCCCAGGGCCATTTGGTTTACACTGCCTGTGTGTGTGATTCACATAACTACCACTGGCACGCTACAACCTCAGGTAAGTGAGAAGACTTCCTGTCTGAGCATGGATGCCAGATAGGAGGCAAGGTCTTGGGGAAAATAAGAAACCAGGTTTGGGAGAAAGCAAAGGGGAAAGGGCCCAGAGTAAGAATGAGACACAAAATTTAAGAAGCCTGGGCAGAGGGCTCAATGTGAGGAAAGGGAGGGTGGCTGGACCTCAGCACCACATAAAAATAAATAAATAAATAAATAAATAAATAAATAAATAAATAAATATATTGTGTCCATCTACAACTAAAAAAAAAAAAACATTTAAAAAGAAAAAGAAATTGGAACCTTTCCTAAATGGATCGATTGTGCAAATGTCTTCCCAGTGCAACACCAGATATCTAGAAATAATGACATTTTAGACCGGTCTCCCAGAATTAACAAAGATGATTTTGTGATGATGCCGTAACTCCTAGAACTTTAACTCTCTAGAGATACCATCCAAAAGAATGTTTTGATATTTGATTTCTACCTTCAGAATATTTACGTTACTCACAGACCTAATAGACTTCGTGAATGTGAGAATTAAGAGAAAAGATGATGAATATCCTATAGCCCAGAAGAATACAACTTATCTTAATGTATCACTAGGTATTGCCAGCTAATATTTCAGAGCTATAATAGGCTGAAGTTAATGTTCAGGCTTTGAAACAGGTGCATGCTGATTAACCAGACCTAGGCAAGCTCCTGGTCTCATGATCCTTGAAGTGACTACTTTAAATATTATTTCTTGCTTCTGTGGATTTTCTTAAAAATTAAATTAATTCCAAGATCCTTCATAGTCGGATAAGTGCTGGTAGAAGGATTGAAACAAAGTTGAAATGCTCTAAAAAGCCACTGTAATAAATATTATGAATGAGCCCTCTGCTCTGTGGTTTGTGGAAAGGCTTAAATGCCATGCCAAATGAAAATGTCTATGTTACTATGGCCAAACACAATACTTCACAATAAAATTGGGGGAAAATTAAGAATCCTCTGATGAGTGTTTGACAAAATAATAATAATAATCTGGATCTTCCAAAGTTAATTAAATGATTAATCCTAAGGGTGTTGAAACATTCCACATGATGTATTATTAAAAATGATGTGTTTTCTACTCATTCTTTTTGTGTTTCAATAGTAGATCATGATGACCTCAGACCAAGAATCCAGCGATTAAAGATATAATTCCCCAATTGCCTTTAAATATTAAGAAAGAGGAAATATGTGGAGAGCCACATTGAGTTACCATGGCTTCCAGTCCTGATGTACCAGGGGGATCTGAAAGATCACTGTAGTCTGGTGTGGTAGTCTTTTCCCCCACTCAGATAGCAAGGCCAGTACTCTATGTAGGTGAGTGTAGTCCATACACATGGGGTTGGACTACACTCACCTATTCTTTTATAATCCTACCCCTTTGCCCTGTTTGGGATAGAATGTTCCATAGAAACTCCATTTGTGTGTCCCTTTTCTTGCTCTGACTTTGGGTGTGGCCTTCCTAGATGTTAGTCAATCTGCTGACAGCAGACATCACCAAGCTAGACTAAACCCCCCAAACCTGACCCCTTGCCTCATTAAATGGCTTTTCCACAATAAAAAGGTTCAACACATGCTCTCACTCTCTCTCTCTCTCTCTTTCTATGGACTCCTAAGGTCAGAGGAGCCTTCACAGGACCCAAAGAAAAAGGTATCTCTGTCTCTTGTGTGATTATTTCGGGCAGCCCAGTTCAGCTGGAGTGACTCTGAGTGTTTCAGTCATGAGAAACACGACAGTTGCAGACACCCTTTTGCCCTGGATATCACTCAAAACTAACACTCCTTTTAGTCACCAAATGCAGTAAATGCTGCCTCCAAAGTTCAAGGTCTCCCAAATACTGTGCCTCTTTTCAGTGATAGGTGGTCAAGGTGCAATGCACCAGACCACTGAATCCCTAAAAACCTCTGATTTGTTAGGCCCTTAAATATCTGCATTGTGCATGTGTCTAGCATGCTTGCTACTTCCTGTTCCCCACATCTGATTAACACAAGATCACCCATATATGAACCAGTATTCTGTTCTGTGGAATGTGAGGATGATGAGGTGCTACAGTTGGGATCTTAAAATCACAATGGAATATTATTCATCATTTTAAAAGGAAACAATTTTTTGTCATTCTGACAAATAGATAACATTATGCTAAGGGAAATAGGCCAACCACAGAAGAAAAAATACTTCATGATTCTACTCATTCGAGGTAATTCAAATAGTTAGCCTCATAGAGACAGAGCACAGAATGGCAGGCTTGTAGTCCGTGAGATGTCCAAGGTTGGAGTGGCAAGAGTCTGCTGCAATGAGAAGCCTCAAATTACAATTAGTGCCTTGTGCACATCTACCAGATACTCAATTCCATGTGCTCTGAACAATTTCCACCTGCCATTACCTGAATCCTTGCACTAGTGGGCTTTTCTAGAAATACGAAAGGTCATTTTTTTACACAAACAGCAGGATAGAGGGCTGAGTGGATGTAGGTATATTAAAAACCCTGAGGAGCAACCCTCAACCTGTGGCTTAAGAAAATTGGCATGGCTGTACCCAAGCTCTTGTGCCTCTGAGGTGTATAATTTTTAGTCACATGCTTTGTAGAATTTGCCAAACATTCCCTTCAGGTCCAAGCTTCAGCTTTGAACTGAGGTAATAATAGTGGTTTAATATTATATATTTTGTTTACTATATTTCTCTGGTTGAATCAATCAGACCAAGCAGAAGTGCTCTAGAGCAGTGGCCTGGACTCCACCAACACAGTAGAATCACTGCCTGCAGAGAACAAGAGATCAGGGATGGGAGTGAAACCAGATTTAAAATAGTTGATCAGCCTAGAGAAATAAATTGAGCCAGATTGAAAAAGCAGACCAAGTCAGTTTGAGTCAGAAAGGTTGGAGATTAACAGTCATGGGGGATTGAAATGTTAATGTCCCCCAAAGTCCAGTCTATACTGTCCTTCCTAAAGAATTGTTAATGAACCCACTCCTGAGCAGACAGGGAACTGCTAATTAAATTCACCCTGGGCCCCTCTTCCTGCCCAGATCACTCCACCCTGGCCCCCACAGCCCACCTGTTTTCCACCTTTTGGGTTTCCCACTGGCATCTCCCCATCAAATATACATGTGCATGTGTCTCCCAAGGATATCTAGCATGCTTGGGTGTGGCCTTCAGTCAATCTGCTGACAGCAGACATCGTGAAGCTAGACTAAACCCCCCAAACCTTACCTAAAGAATATACAGGATGAAGAGAATGAACAAGATAAAGGGAAAGAATGTACAAAAACAAACAAACAAACAAACAAAAACTTTAGATGTATAAAAGGAATAGGACTTCCTCATCCCATGGATTCTGCTTTTTGGGTCCCCTTCTTCCTCCAGGGAGAAGTCTGTTCTACTATCCTTTAAATAAAGCTTCTTACTTTCTACTCTATGCTTGCTTGGTGTGCTTCTCTGGTGTTGTACTTGATTCAACACATCAGGAAGCAGGACTCGTCAAGGAAATGGGTAGCCAGCTGTATAATATTTGGAGGTTCCACGGAGACCTACACCAAGGTAGGCTTCTCTCTGTGCAACCCACATCTCTTGGAGGTACATCTTTCTGTCTCTTTCTTTCTGGAGGGCAATATGTGGGCATCCTCAGCTACTGAAAAGCAGTCAGTGCAGCCACCACGCTTCAAGACTCAGGTGAAAGTTTTCCTGGCCTTGGTAGCTCCCAACCTCCTGTTCCACCAAAGCCATTTCCTACTTACTATCTAGTCCCCAACTGCCTTAGATGTGTGGAGTTGGGTTAAGGAGTTTGGAGTAACTGCAGAATTCTGGCCAAGGTCACTCTAGGGTGAATTCCAAAGATTCCCTCTAGGACCCCACTCCTGACCACCCTTAGGGTGTATCTAGGGTGATAGGTCTATAAGTGGCACTGAGGGAATGCCAAGTTACACTTGCCTCTATAGGGGCCATCCAATACTCCCCCACATCCATTCTCTCCTAGATGAGCTCCTTTCCTCACTGATCAGACACTGATAAGCAGTTCAGATTGTATGACTGAGAGACATGAGATGATTAATAAGAAAATGCACAGGTTACCTTTATTCACATAGTTAGCCTTCACTAGTCAAGTTAAAATCTCCCCACTAGTGTTCCTGTGTTCAAATGTACTCAATGTATATAAAAAAAGAAAAAAAAAACTGCTAGAGGGAGACTTTCTATTTTAAACCAACCCCTCCTTCAGACTCCTCCAGGAAAAGGGCATAATATGCATAATGACCAATAGATGTCCCCCCTAGCCTCCAGAGATTCCTCTTAGTCCACAAAGAAGGAAAATAAACAAAGAAATGCACAGAGGATTTACCACAATCAAGATTTATAGTGGTAACAGAGAACCCTTAAGGCTGAATTCTCCAGATCCAGGGCTCTCCAGCTCAGTTCAACCGGAATCCCTAGCACTTTGCCAAAGGAGACCAGAAATAACTTTGGCAAAGAAGGGCAATGAGAGACAGGTTTTCTGGGCTATAATAAAGCTCAAGTTTAGGAAGACATCCCTAGGAAAATGAACACTTTCTCTGGTGCAGACACCTGAATGCTGTGTTGTTTCTCCCCCTCACTCATATGGGAGCTTCTCTCTTTAGTATGCCAGGTCCAACACTAACCTGCATACTGCAATGTATATATTCCTACGTCCCTTCATGGTCGATGGCCACTCAGCTACCTCAGTTGCAGGCCGGGTAGAGACACGGTGTCAAAGCAACACAGGGACACCGGGAGCTGGTGAGAGCTGGTAGTTGACAACCTCAGTCGGCCTCCTAGCAAGCTCGTTTATTTTTGGAATGCATGCAGCTGTTATAGGGTTCAGGTAGGGCGTGCCCGCTAATCACAATAACATCTATAAGCCAATCATCTTATGCCTAATGTAACTGCACTATGAGGAAGCACTAAATATTGCTGTCATGATGAAAGGCAGTCTGGAAGGGTCTTTGTCCCTAAGGGAGGGGGGCTATGAGTTGGGGGGTAACATGCCCTGAAGAACTTGACTCTCAGTTTCCTGACCTGGTAGTCTGGTTGCTTGGCAATGCTAACCACAAGTGCTGAGGATGTGGTTTCACAGACAGCTCACTAGAGCAGAGTGCCCCGTCCTGTAGGTGTTCCTGTCAGGCCTGTACGAGCGTAGGTTTTCCTAGCACTCTGAGCTGCTCGTAGCTACTAGCTGTGAACCAAAAGTTATTCCAACACTGAAAACTGGGATAAGTATGACCCACAGACGCTCAAGGAAAAGCACCTCATTTTCTTCTACTACCAGGCCTGGCCTCAATACAAACTACCTGATGGAGAATCCTGGTCACCAGAGGGAACTATCAAGTTTAATACCATTTCACAACTTGATAGATTTTGCAAAAAGGAAGGGAAATGGTCTGAAATTTCATGTTTAGACTTTCTTTACTCTAAGTAAAAAAAAAAAAACCCAAACTATGCCAACAGTGTAATTTAGACTCAGCTATGATCACTACTCTGAGGGGAGAAAATCTTAAGAAATCATCTACCAAGGAAAAGGAATCAGGGAGATCCCCCAAACCTCTATCAGCCTCCTGTTGATGTCTATCAGCAGCCCTCCTGTCCTCCATACCCTGGCCCTTCTCCATCTGTTCCAACAGACAAATCAAGTATACTACCCTTCCAGGAGATAACAGGAGGAGAATTTGGACCAATTAAAGTATACACCCCCTGGGCTGGGGCTGGGGCTCAGCGGTAGAGCACTCGCCTAGCATGTGCAAGGTGTTGGGTTCAGTCCTCAGCCCCACATAAAAATAAATTTTATAAAAGGGATGTGTCCAACTACAATTTAAAAAAATTTTTTTTAAAAATTAAAAGTACACACCCCCTTCTCCCTCCAAGACTTAAGGCAGATAAAGATGAACTTAGGAAGATTTTCAGAGGATCCACATAAATATATTGAAGCAATTCAGAATTTATACCAGATATTTGATCTTACCTGAAAAGATTTTATACTATTACTCAAACAGACTTTAACAAGAAGGAAGCTACCCTAAAAGCAGCTGAACAATTTGGGGATGACCTACATCTTAGTCATGCCCCAACAGCACAAACTAGAAGCAAACCCAACTATCTATCTGGAGCAAAGGGAGTTCCCAAAAATAATCCTGACTGAGAGCCAAATGATGAGCAGGATGCCTAGAGAATTAAACACCTCCAGACATTAATCCTTTAGGACCTTCAGAGAATCAAACAAAATGCTGTTAACTCTTCTAAGGTCTCTGAAATTTCATAGGGCCTCCAAGAAAGTCCTGTTATTTTCATGGAGAAATGCAAGCAAGCAATGAGAAAACACACCACCATCGATACTGAATCCACAGAGGGTCACCTAGATTTAAAAAATAATTTTATCCTTTAGTCAACCCCAGACATTTGAAGTATTTACAAAAATTGGCTTATGGCCCTAAATCAATCCTTATATGATATCCTCCAACTTGCTACCTCCATTTTTTTATAATAGAGATCAAGAGGAAAAAAAGGAGAGAGAACATAGAGACAAGAAAAAGGCTGATGTGCTAGTCTTGACCTGCAATGAAATAAGCTTCCCAGGTAAAAGAGGAGGAAAATGGAATGCACCTCAAACCAAAAAAGGTAATTTTTCCTATTGTGCAAAAGAGGGATATTTCAAATGGGATTGTCCACAAACCAGATCTCCAAAGCCCTGCCCTAAATGTCAAGCATTGGAGTAGTAATTATCCCCAGAGACATAGTCCTCGAGGCCAGACTCCTCCCCACAGGCCTGACAGTGCCTGGGGTCAATTTTGATGGCTCCTGTAACTCCTATTACTACACATGAGCCTGGGTACATGTCTCTTAGGGAGCCAACAGGTCAGCTTCCTCTTAGAAACTGGCACAAGTTTTTCTGTGCTCAGTTCCCACCCTGAACCTCTTTCCTCTAATATTATAATAGTACAAGGGGTTTCTGTATGGCCTATTACCAGAAAGTTTATTCCCTCAGTAAGTTATGAGTGGGATGGAATGATGTTTTTGCATGCATTCCTGATAGTCCCAGAATGTCCTACCAATTTATTGGGAAGGGACTTACTTTCAAAACTTTAGACTTCCATTACAATGAATTTGGGACCACTGGGAACATTATGTTGACCTCTATTAAAATATGATATAAATCCTCAAGTATGGACCACTGAAGGCAAAATTGGATGGGCAAAAAGTACATTACCAATTACAAAAGTCTTAAAGGATCCCTCTGTCTTTCCACATCAGAGATAATAACCCCCCATGCCCAGAGGCAAAAAAAAAAAAAAAAAGCAGAAAGGCTTATTAAAGATCATTCAGAACCTCAAATGGCAGAAATTTTTAGTGTACTGCAACAGCCCATTAACACATCTATTTTAGGAGTCCAAAAACCAAATGGGGAATGGTGTCTAGTGCAGGACCTCAGAATAATTAATGAAATAGTCATTCCTCTCCATCTGTAATTCCTAACACATATACTCTATTATCTGAGACTCCAGCAGTACTGCTTCAGTTATTGAGGTAGATTTAAAAGACATTCTTTTCTATATACCCCAAGACTCTCAATTGCAGTATCTGTTTGCCTTTGAGGAACTGGATAGTGGGTCTCAATTACCCTGGACAGTGCTGCCCCAAGGATTTAGAAATAGCACTCAACTGTTTGGACAAACCCTAGCTAAAGACTTAGCAGAATACAGAATTAGAACATCCATAATTGCTTTCCAATATGTAGATGAAATCTTTTTATGTGCCTCTGTTAGAGTCTGTAAACAAGTCAAAATAACACCTGGCATTTTGCCAGGGGAATGTTAAAGTTCGTAAACAAGTCTGGATGGTGCCTGGCAAAATGCCAGAGGGAGTGGTTTGAGAAGTAACAAAAGCAAGCCATTAAGTGTGGAGATTCCTGATTGGTTGACTGATGTATCTAGTTTATGCTAATTAGATAAGCTGTGTGGAATGTATAAATACTGTTCCTGTCCTGCAATAAACGGCTCCTACTCCTGCTGTATCAACGTACACAAGTTATTCGTCACCCCCCTCCGATTATTTTGCCCAGCCAGCCGGGCTGCGGCAGATGGTGGCCCGTACGGGGAGCCCCGGGACACTCGGGGGTAAGTGACGAAAAAAAGCTGCCCGTCCATAGATAGGACGGGGGCAATCTGCTCGTCCCTAGGCAGATAGGGCGAGAGGAAAAATGGCCATTTCAAGAAAATGGAGAAGATTGATACAGTATGTTTGTGTCTTGTTTTGTCTCAGTGTATTGTATTGTCTTTGTGATGAAAATATGGAAGGGGTGAGAAGTAAATTACTAAGGGAAGAAGGCACCCCAGTGGAACCAAGAATAGTTAGGGCATGTGTTGATAAGAGCCCAGGAACTCTAGTCAGAAAGAAAAAGAAAGTTCAGAAGAAGAAAGATTATCAGAGGAGGAAGGATTATCAGGAAAAAAGTTGCAACAAAAGGCTATTACTAAATACTTTTCCTTACCGGAGGGTGCGTGAAGCAGAGAGGCGGCTGCCGAGTGTGCAAGCCGGTCACAGCGCAGCAAGGATTTTCCAAGAGGCGGCGGCGACTGGCCCTTCCCCGCCTCCTGGCCGGGGAGCTGGCTCTTCCACTGCCGCGAGCCCAAATCTAGACCTGACCTGGAGGCACAGTCTCGCAGGCTCTTGCTCCCTGTGCCCAGTAGCAGTTTGAGTCCGGGACACTCCCCAGGGCCATCTGGGGCTGCCCAGGCACTACAGCCAGCAGAAGACGCTACTGGTGTCCCTGATGTTTGGTCATTTTCAATGCCAATAACTAAGCTACAATGGTTCTCCCACACCTGGAAGCTGATGAGTAATGAGCACTATTAATGCTTATTTCAAATGCAAAAAAACCTTGAGATAATGTACTAAATTGTTCAGAAGGTTGTTTTCTTAGTAGAATGCTACAGGATTTTCTTTAGCCATCCGGAGTTCCTGCCTTCGTCCCAGTGCCGGTAAGGACCAAGGTGGAAGAATTTCCAGTGTTGCTGAAAACCGGACAAGACTTTGGCTGAGAAACAGACGAGACTTCGGATCAAGCTAGCTGCCTGCAGAACTTACCTGGACTGTGATTTAAGCTAGCTGCCTGCAGAACTTACCTGGACTGTGATTTACCTAGACTGTGAGTTAATCTATTGAGACACTGCTTTACCTGGACTGAGACAACAAACTGTAATGTACAACAAATTGTTACTTGGTATCTTTGCTAACGGTGTCATTGCTGGTGTCATTGCTGGTATAATTTTTCCAAGGGTTTCTTGCATGGAGCCATCAAGTGGCTTGGTATTGTGGCATTTTGTATCCTCCCTTTCTGTTTGTAGCAGGTTATTTTTGGTGTTTCTGTAAAAACCACTATGGTCGTTATTTAAATTAAACAAAAGGGGGAAATGTTAGAGTCTGTAAACAAGTCAAAATAACACCTGGCATTTTGCCAGGGGAATGTTAAAGTTCGTAAACAAGTCTGGATGGTGCCTGGCAAAATGCCAGAGGGAGTGGTTTGAGAAGTAACAAAAGCAAGCCATTAAGTGTGGAGATTCCTGATTGGTTGACTGATGTATCTAGTTTATGCTAATTAGATAAGCTGTGTGGAATGTATAAATACTGTTCCTGTCCTGCAATAAACGGCTCCTACTCCTGCTGTATCAACGTACACAAGTTATTCGTCACCCCCCTCCGATTATTTTGCCCAGCCAGCCGGGCTGCGGCATGCCTCCACCAAGAAAGAATCCCAAAATTCCACTACAACATTCCTAAACTTCTTAGCTCATAGAGGTTACAAAGTCTCAAAGAAGAAGGCTCAATGATGCCAAAAACAAGTTCAATATTTAGGATTGCAATTATCTCAAGGAACCCACAATCAAAACAGGAAAGAATAACCCCCATAGAATGATATTCTGTACCCCAGAGCATATGGCAACTTGGAGGCTTCCTAGAGATAAATGGATAAACAGACTTGGATTCCTGGGTATGGGGAATTAGCAAAGCCTCTTTACAGCCTCCTTAAAAAAAACTTTACACCAAGGAACAACTACCCTGATATGGGAGCTAGAACATACTAAGGTGTTTAAAGCATTAATTGGGACTCTACTGCAAGCCCCTGCCATCAATTTACCTACTGAATAAGAATTTAACCTGTTTGTCACTGACAGAGGAGGAAAAGATCTGGGAGTGATCGCATAAAAGAATGGACCTGCTCAACAGCCAGTAGCTTATCTCAGTAAGGAACCTGACATAGTATCTCTGGGATGGCCCCACTGTTTGCGAGTGGGAGCAGTAGTAGTAGCCCTACTAGTCCCTGAGGTAATCAAAACCACCCTGGTAGGAGACCTTATTGTGTACATCTCCCATGATCCCTTATGGATTTTAAATACAAAAGGAGGACTATGGCTTGAAAACCGTAGTTTCAAAAATTATAAGGAATCAAATACATGGGCTTAGAATTTGGGTTATATAAGCCAGGGAATGTATGTGCTCCTGTAGGAATAGAAGTAATCCGAGGTGCATTGAAATAAAACGTGGTGTTGTTAACCTGGGTGTTCTGAATGTTGATTTTTACCTTAGTTGTGGTTCCCTGGTAAATCCCAATGAGGTATGGATTTAAAGCATGAGAAGAGAAATTGACAGCAGTATTCACAAAAGGAAAAAGTCCAGGAGGTAATGAAAATTGGTTTACATGAGCTCTGGAGTTTGGAAAACAAAGGTGGAGTCACATTGAATGTGGTAGAATAGTGAAGTTAAAGATCAAGTCTGGAAATATCTTGTATTTTGCTAACGTGCAAAAGTGGGAAACGTGGGTGCAAGGGGATTTTGGTGGAGGCTTGAATGGTACCATGTTGATGAGTAATGGTAATACATCTGTTTGGACCCCCAGAAAATGCCAGTATTGAGTACCAAGTGCTGTGTACCAATATTGTACATTCATGGGCAGTTGGGAAATATAATAAATCTATAGGTTCCATGAGGCATTGTGATGGTATATTTCTAATTGAGAAAAACACAGTAGGTTTGGAAAGTTGACCACACATAACTACAAGGTATTTGGGTTGTTCAATTCAGGGGTGTGTTAGACAGTAAAAACCAAAAGGTTCTGGGAGCTTTTTAATAGTTTGGGGGAATTTGAGCAGGCAGTCCAGTCAGAGACATCCGGAAAGTATGGGGCATTCAAGTTGTCATTCTTTTCTTTTGTAGGTTCTGTGGGTTCTCCTATTATGTCATTCAAGGCAGTTATAATTGTCATAATTGCCCTTTTCATAACTAAGGCAGGGAAAATAAAAAATTGAATTCCATAAAGAAAAAAACTTCACTTTGGTATCCAGGTTACAATAGAATGATGGGCTGCCATTATTTCTGTGTATGTATATATGGTGGTATCACTGGTGTAGTTGAAGGAAGCCAATTCATAGGAAGATGAAGATAATGTGCAAAAAAAAAAAAGTATATGTACTATGCTGAAGCTGCTATTATTTGTCTACACGTGTCACCCATGTCCCAAGCAGGGTTGAGAATCAGGGTCACTCCACATGAATTGGGCTGCCAACGAAAAGACCACGCAAACACAAAATAACTTTTTTGGGGTTCAGGGACAGCTCTGTAACCTCAGGGGTCAGTTTCCATTCTGGAGGGCAAGAGGAGCAAGGGAGGCAAGAGGCAAGAGAGTGAACCCACCCCGACTCCCTGTTTTTATTAGGGGAAAGACATTCCATAGAATATTCCACCCAAGTAAGGCAAGTAATTGTGTTACAACAAACAGGGAGGTGTAGCCCAGTCCCATTGGGTGAGGCCCAATCCCAGAGCTGCACTTCCTTGCCCATAAAAGGTAAAGCCCACTTGCTTCACACTGCTTGGGATGCCAGATCCACACCCCCATCACTCAAGGCTAAGGGGGAAGAACCTGTTCAGGGAAAACCCTGACATAGCCCCCCTTTTTGCCTTGGAAGAATAAATGATGAATCATTATCTTAAGTTTCCAGATTCTTGTTCTGAGGGCACGATATTCTATTGTCAGAACACAAAAGAGAATTAATCGCAAAGATAACAGTACAATAATACATCATGAAGAATGTTTCAGTATAGGACTAAGTCACTTAATTCTTGAAGTATTTGATCATATAAAGAAGTAGGATCCAAAAGATAAATTTAAAAAAAAAATATGTGTTTTTTTAGTTGTTGATAAACCTTTATTTTATTTATTTATATGTGGTGCTGAGAATCAAACCCAGTGCCTCACACATCCCAGGCAAATGCTGAGCCGCAGCCCCCAATTTTACTTTTTGTAAATACTGAATAAAATGATGTAATTCCAAAAGATCCAGGCTATTATTATTTTTCTGCCAAATATGCAATAGATGGTTTTAATCTTTTCCCAGTCTTATTGGGAAGTGTTGTATCTAGCTACAGTAATACAGACGAATTTATAACCAACATGGCATTCAAGCCTTTCCTTAAACTCGAGAGCAGAAAGCTGATTTGCAATATTTATTACACTGGCTTTTAGAGCATTCAACTTAGTTTCCATTCTTTCATCAGTATTTATCTGATTATGGAGGGCTTTGAAAGTAATTTAAGCCAAATTATTAAGAAAATTCACATATAGTAAGTTTTAAGACATAGCTGCAGAGGCTGTAATGTGTAGAAACAATGAATAAAAGGAAAATAGCCACTCCAAGGATCGTGAGACCAAGTGCTCACTTAGGTCTGGTTAACTGGGCATGCTCCTGTTGCAAAGTGTGAACACCAACTTCAGCATATCACAGTTCTGAATGTTAGCTGGCAATAGGACAAAAGAGGGTTGATGAAGGATCAATGTACCTTTCCTCTATTATAACTAGTGCTACAATGAGTTAAGCTGCATTATTTAGAGGCAACAAGATACTTATCATCCTTTCTGTGAATTCTCATATTTCCAATAATTAGAGCATAAGGAGATTGAACATAGGCCCACAGGCCATAATAGGAACCTTCCTTACAATTCCTGCCTACAAAATCAGGCATAGGTCTGTTAGTAATGTAAAAATTCCGGGGCAGCAATTAAGCACCAAACATCCTTCTAGATGCCACCTTGCTGAGGGTTAGGGTATTACCAATAAAACCTCCAGGAATCATGGAATTCTTGTGTAAAATCAGTCTTTGTCAATTGTAGAAGACCAATCTAGGATATATCCACTATTTCTAGGGACTCACAATCTATCCATTTAGGAAAGGTACAAAATTCTATCGTAGAATGATTAGGGCAATAATATATTGGTGGATATTCTCTGTAAATAACTGGCCTGCATGGGAAAATTCCATCTTAATAATATTTCTATTTTAACAACTGTGCAAATATATAAGTATAGTCTTAAGTTCTAAGGACCAGCATGATCGGCTGGTTTAGGTTCCCCATATGATTTCTTTTCCTTAAAAGATACTCTTAGACATCCAGCATTCTTACCATGGGATCAACATATAGGTAGCTGACCATCATAGTCAGTATAATTAAATCTAGTACGATGGATGGATTTTTCAGTCCATATTGTAAAGTTCAGTAGGGGTGGACTTGGGGAATGGGTCCACAGAAGTCTCTTCGTTGATTTTTCTTTCTTTTTTTTTTTTGTCTTTTTTTTATTATTAGTTGTTCAAAACATTACAAAGCTCTTGACATATCATATTTCATACATTTGATTCAAGTGGATTATGAACTCGCATTTTTACCCCGTATACATATTGCAGAATCACATCGGTTACACATCCACTTTTTTACATACTGCCATACTATTTTTCTTACCTGGCAGCTAGTGAAGCTTACATCACTGTGAAATCTGCAGTTGGAGATTTACTTTCCTGTGACAGGTTTTTTGGCCATTTCCATGATGACAGGTTTAGATTCTGTTCTTTGAAATCTGATTTAACTTACTGAACCATGTTCAGCAGCAGTAAGACTTTTGTATCACAATTAAAAAAAAAATTGAGATATTTTGTAAGATTTAGTACATATATGTGGGGTCCTGTTTTTCTCCTTTTTTATTTATGAAAGTTGAAAAAAAGGCTGGCATAAGTCATAGTATCATTAGTTTTAAGTTATATACAATAGTATAGTACAAATATTTTAATAATAAGAAGAGATGTATTATCTCAGTTGGCCATGAAACTTGGCAAGAGTCATTTATTAGCTATGTTAAGGCCAACATTATTGAGTTGGAAAGGGACCATGGTAAATAGAAACCTAATTTTTACCAAATATATAACTCGATTTTGACTTTAACAGAATTAAAAATGAAATAATATAAGCTGTATATAAAAATTTATATTTTGAAATCAACTCTAAATAAACTTAAGTGATTATCTTAATTTGGAATGAGGTGAGAGACGAGTTTTAACTTAAGAGAAGCAGCCTTTATCAGGGCATGAGAGAGATATACAGACATCTTTTCAGAATAGGAAGTTCACGCGTTTAATAAGCATAGGAAAGAAATTTTTTCACCATTAACAAAAAATAAAATAGAAAATTGAATAGCCCTTTACTTACCAATCTATGAAAAATGGTCACTATTATTAATAAATTGAATGAATTATTTAGGAGAATTTAGAATTTTATGTTGCATTGACTTAGCAATGATATCTTAACGGACTTATGTCAGAATAATCATTATGCATAAAGAAACAGTTGTATGGATATCTTTAATAACTTTACTTAATGTAGTAAGATTAGCTCAAATAATTATGTATAATTTATGATTTTACTAATTTTAAAAACATCAATGTGTGTTGTAGGGCATTACCTTGTTTTTAGCTAGGGTAGAGAACGGTCGTATCATGTTGAAGTTTTTTATTGAGATAAACTATTGGTTGTTCCGCTGATTTGTTCATGACTGTCTAGTATATTAAGGGTAACCATTTTTAGGTTTATTTCTTTTAGTGATAAACTGATGACAGGTGCTTGAAGTAAAGCCCTGTTTTAATGTTATAGAGGCTTCCAAAGCTTGTTTATAACTTAGAAGAAGAGTAATACTTTCACCCAGGAAGTTTATTCCTTCTGGGGCCAAGACTAGTATCTTAGTTTTTTTCTTTTTCTGTGTTTTTTCTTTTTGTTTCTTTTATTTTATCTCTATTTAAATTGTGGGGTAACATCTAATGATCGATTAGGGCTATGTCAATTTCTATAATTTCTTTTGCATGTCTGGGACCGACTAGATGACAAACTCATCCTTTGAAAATTGGTGGCCCTCTATTGATTTAGGGTGTGGTGTATTGTCTCTTTGGGTCTCTCCATGAAAATATTAGAATTCTCCTAGAGGCCTACTATAATTATTTTCCAGGTATCCTGTTTATCTGTTGGATCCTAGTTTGTTTTACGGAATTATCTGTGCTCCAGACAAACAACCAGGCTTGTCCCTATTCTGTATTATTGGAACATGGTTATGAGATTTTTTCAAACTGTTTTTAGGGTGGCCTGCCCTTTTAAGGTTTAGCTAAGTAATAGCATAATATCTTTCTAGGTGAGGTCAGATATATGGCATAAGTTTTGAAACATGACAGTATATGTACTTGGATCTTTCAAAAATCTCCTTGAATTTGTTCTTGTCTGTATTAAGTTAGAGGGGTCCCTTTGATCTTTCTTCCTTAGTAGGCAATTTTTTAAGGTCTTCTCTCATGATAGTGATTGAGGTTAGACCCAACAATACAAGGAAATGAGATACTTTTTTGATCATTGTAATTTCCCAGTATGTAGACTAGCTGATCCATTTTGATGTTATATGCAAAATGGATAAATTAAGTGAACCTTAAGTCTCTTCCTAAGAGAAGGTCTCAAAACATCTTTATATCTCATAACAGTGCCCTTTAAAGAGGTCTCTCAATTGTCATTAAAAATATGATTAAGCTTATTTCCCAGTGTAGGAAGGAACAAACAAGTCTTAGAAGATATCTTATTAAAAACAGGTTTAATTAGAGAACCCTAAATGATACAAATGAATTTCCAGTAAAATTTGTAATTTTTATAGTTTAAAATTAACATAACTTTAGTTTGGAGAACACCAGTTTTGATAAAATGTTTACTCAAATTTTATATCTCAAAGACCCATATATTTAGTAAATCCATAGAATTAATATGTAAGAATTAGTAATAATTATCATAATTGCTGATATTTTGAATCAATCAAATTTAATCCTTAAAGAAAAGTTCCAAAATTGGAACTTAAGTTGGTATTTGAAGATGTTAATTGTCTAATCAAGGATGTGTGAATTTTAATATATTAAAAATTAGTCCTTGTTCAAGCAGCAAAAATCATTAGGCGTAAGTAATGACCTTATGGGGTGTGAGGATAAACTTATGTTCCAATAAATTTTTATCATCTCAAAATATGGATAAAATCTTGGTTCATATAAGCATAATAATATCATGGAAAAGTCTGAAACATCCGAAAGCTGATCATTTTATATATTTATAGTTAACACAGCTACACATAAATCTGCTTTTCAATTATTTTAACTTTCCATATCATGTGTCTAGATAATCATATCAAGATTTCTTTATTTAGGAAATTTTTATCATTATAGTCTTGAATACATTAAGAACTTTTCTTTTTACGCAGAGATGATTTCTTTTTTCCTTTTAGGACTTTCAATTTACGTTTCCTCTCTGAAGAAGCATTTTTTTTTCCCTTTCTTTCTATAATTCTTCTTTTTGGTTATATTCTGAAATAAGTCTTGTAAATCTTGGAATCTAAACAAATTATTATAGCTTGATAAAAAGGGATATTTTTTTTAAATGAATCAAATAAGTGCCTTTTATTTTTATTTATTTTTTTAGAGAGAGAGAGAGAGAATTATTTATTTATTTTAGTTTTCAGTGGACACAACATCTTTGTTTGTATGTGGTGCTGAGGATCCAACTGGCCTCAGGCATGCCAGGCAAGCACACTACTGCTTGAGCCACATCCCCAGCCCCCAAAAGGGATATCTTGATGGAAATGTAGCCAAAGCCTTTCTGTTCATAGATTCATATCTGTTTATCATTTTATAAAAATCTGAACAATAATTAGGAATTAAAGATTACTTGATGGTTTTATTTCAACATTATAACTTAATAAGTATTTCTTGAAATTAGTATTTTACAGTAAAGTACATTCATCTTAAATATCTCTAACTATAAAAAGCAGAGAGTATCAGATAAATGCATGTAAAAAATATAAATTATGTGTTTTCTGTGGAGGGAAAATGATTAGAAATAAATAGACATATATGTTAATGATCCTATGAATTAAAGATTATAGATTATTTAAGCAACTGGAAAAATACGTATCAAGAATAAAGGAATAGCTTATTACATAATTATACACTTTAAAATAAATCTTATTAAACCACGTGGTTCATCTTAATTTACTTTCAACAATAGGAGTGCACTCTTTTATATCTAGGTGACATCAAGTAATGTAGTTAAAACAAAATTCTTATGCATATATTTATTTATTGTATTTACACAGTTAGAAATCAAAAGAAAAAGGATATTTGGTCATCTCGAGAGCATTATGAGAAAAACATCTCAGATTGCCAGCTTTTCTGTTCTCGTGACAAATTCCGAAAATAAAGGTAAAACTTAAACAAGCATATGCATGACATTTCTCATAAATGTAACATTATTTAGTAAAACAACCATAGAGAAAAGAAAGGGGATTCCTAAAGGCAACTGTTGAGAGATAGAAAAATCAGGTTATTTAGTTCTGAGAATAAGTCAGGCTCAGGGCTTCAATGTAGGAGTTTGTAGAATCAGATTTTGTCTGAAAGAGGAATATTTTTTTTGTTAGTATTGAAAATCATGAGGGAAAAAAATTTTGACAGGTAAGCAAAGATAAGGTGCAGGTTGGGTAGCTAGGATGCCAGCCTGTGGGAAACAGGAAGTACAGGTTAGTAGCTGGGAGGCAGGGCCGGAAGCCCTGCCTGAGTGACACTAAGAAAGGGTAAATGGAAGTCTGCGAAAGTGAGGGAGGCGGGACTTATCCACCATGTTGTTCCGGCTGCCAGATGGCTAGAGGATTCTTCGTCAGACGTCCTGACTGAACCCTGCCACACAGAGCTGCATTTGTCCATGCCTTTGTGCCCTTTATTCTGCTACTGCCAGCGGTAGCCATGGTTCTGCCAGGATGGAGTCGCTTCGCATTGCCCCATTATGAAAGGCCCCTTGGCAGTCTGCGCCTTGCCTGTTCTGCGCCTTGCCACTGTGCACCCTGCCTGGCTCCCAGGTGAGGAGTCCTTGGCGCTGGGCTTATCTGCCTGCATTTTTCCACTTTTAACTCTCCCCATAACCACATGGCCTAGGCCCTCCACCATTGCCTGGGTCGCAGAGGCCACGTTTGGTTCCCATGGTTTGGTTAGTGGTTAAACATTCTTGACTTTGACAGTTTTGCTAGTGGCAAGCATTCCCAGAGCCCTTCCTAGTTGGTGGCGGTGCAAAATTATCCAGGGCAAACTGAGGTTCCTTTGATGCTGCTGTGTAGTTCTGCCTGGGCAGGATTTTATAGGCGGCTACAGCTGCGTTTTTCCTCTTCCAATCGCCCTCAGTGGCTGGCTCGCTCATTTGTATTTCCCCTTCACAGCGCTTGGGCACTTTAAAAGTCCCCTAACTCAAAATCGGGTTCTAGCGGCAGACACCAGCATTCTGATTAGACATTAGGGCAGTCTGCATTTGGCATTCAGACTAGATTTTCTAAGGGACAAAATATTGCCAACGGTGGGTTAGAGCCTTGCATTTGTCTTAGAGTCGCAGCTGGGCTCTCTTAATCACCTTTCCGGGTCACATAATTATCATCTAAAGAATTGCAAAATAGATTCCTCTCTCTGGAGACAATGAATTCCCTATAGTTAGTTTTTTTAATGTCCACTCACTTTCTCTTCAAAAACCAATCCACAATACTCTGCAAGTGCTTCTAAACTATGCAAGAGAAAGCCACACCCACCAAATTACTGAAATTCATGTGGAATATATCTATTCTGGCCACAGGCAACCGAATCAGGATCACCGCGCGTAAATTGGGCTGGAAATGAAAAGACCACACAAACGCAAAATACTTTTTTCAGGGGTCAGGCACAGCTCTGCAACTTCACGGGTCAGTTCCCTCGCTGGAGGGCAAGAGGAACAAGGGAGGCAAGAGAGCAAACGCACCCCAAACCCCTGTTTATATTAGGGGAAAGACATTCAATAGAATATTCCACCCAAATAAGGCAAGGGATTGTGTTACAACAAATAGGGGGTGTAGCGCAGTCCCAGAGGGTGATACCCAATCCCAGAGCTGCGCTTCCTTGCCAAGCCAAGGTAAGGCCCATTGCTTCTTGCTGCTTGCGATGCCAGTTCCACACCCCCATTACTCAAGGCTAAGGGAGCAGTGCTCAGCACCTGTTTAGGGCAGGCCCCAACACCACCCTTCAAGAGAAGACCAGTGATGGTGATTGGGGTCAATCCAGTTAGTAAGGTTTGCTATATTGTCTAAGAAGTTTTGATGCCATGAGCTATACCTTTTTGTGGCTGCATAATATTGAGTGCAGTATATTGAATTTATGTGTCTACAGAATGCATACTTAGCCAAAAAGATTTCAAATTGTATTGGATATGATAATGACCATGTGTGTTTTTCCAAAAATGGAACACCTTGGATAAATTCATGTATGTCCACAGTGTTCGAGTAACATGCATGAAATTCCAGACACGTGGGACCTGTAGGAGTAGAGTCAGTCGAACTGGTGTTGTATGTCCAGATCATATGGCAGAGAAGGAAAAGAAAATACAGGGTCAGTATCCATTTGAATGGTGACCTCATGTTGAGAAGCCAAATGTTGCAGGTGTGTTTCCATTAAAGATATGATGGCAACAAATGTGGAGGGCAATTTTTCAAGGGAGACCTTTGGGAGCAGTTGCTATAAAAGGTCAGAGATTATGGGAGGTACATCTGAGGTGATGAGGTGGAGCAAAATCAAAAATGGGAAAGCGTGATATGTGTGAACATTGTTGTGTTGGTCTCACAATACCACAACACCGGTATTTGAATTAGCTGCAACAATAACCACTCTGTTTTATTAAGTGGTTAATATACGTAAGTGATACATGATACAGAAGAAAAAACAACAAAGAGGATCAAAATAGGAAATAGGTGAAAGAGGCAATGAATTTATAAGTGAATGTGGGGGAGTTGGGGAAGGGATCAAGGCCAGGAAAATGGCCAAGTCCTAGACATCCAGGGATAAGGGAAATAATTGATGCAGGGGTTGACAATGCCATTGTATGCCTAGAGTATTGGATAACTTCTTAACTGGGGCCCCTGTAAAATGTGTTCCCTGATCACATTCAGTGATGTTTGGTAATCCATAAAGACTAATCCATTCCCATAATGGTGGCAACAATTGCCATTATTGTGATGATGGCCTTCCGATTGGGTGATGAGCAAGAGTTTGCTAGTCTCAATCCAGAGAAGGCATCTACAATTGTACATGCACATTTATTCTGAAAGTGTTGTAAAGGTCCTATAAAGTCAATTTGAAGCATGAAATTTAAAATGTTGGGTTTGTATCTCTCTGATCGTGTCTAAATCGTAAGTGAGCGTTAGAATAATCCGTGCAGTATTGAACAACAGATTTGCAGTGTTGCCATGAAGGTTTTTTTGGAAGCCCACTGCAACAATGCATGTGTACCTATATGTCCAATCCATATATGTATGTGTAAAATTTTTTCATCAGATTTGGTGGCATGGTTTTGGAATGGGATTTTGGCCCAATTAGTAGATAGTATAAATGAGATTATGTTATGTGGTTTAAAATTGCCATAAAGTTGTCACATAATTATTAAACTTTGTTTGGATGTCTATTGATTTGTGTTTTGTAATTTTAAGCATAGTGCATTAACTTGTAAGTTAATGGAGTTCTGCATGTTGGGCTGAATATTCTGTCCCTTCATCAGTCAGAGTTACTCCATCTGAGGGTCTGTAGGCGGCAGCATTCCAGAGCTGCCTCCCTTTTATTACCATAGTGGAGCCATCAGTGAACCAGGCATTTTGTAGCTTTACAGACCATTGTTCAGGCCCCCAGTGCGTGATTGGTCTGCTAGAGGTACAACAGGAGTATGTTTCAAGGACAGATGCAATTGGTTGGGAAGCTATGTGCTCAGTCAATTTGGCTACTGTCTTTCCTGTTGTGGTTGGGTGTTCCTTGTGGAACTCCTGTATGAAGTCTGGGAGACTTCCTGGTAGTGGGGGTACTCCTCTGTTCAGATTATGATAATTGACAGTAAATCTATATGAGACATTGGGTTTTAGAATGGGCCATACCATTTCCTTGTTAGCACCTTAGGCTCCATCTGTACCCCAGGGAGTGCTTCTCCAGGCACAAGGGCCCATGGTAATATTGGTATAGTTGATCGGATTTTTATGGGTTGATTCTGACATAGTGGGAAACTAGTGTGCAAAGCCTCATACAGTGTCCATATGGTTTTAAGATATTATTTTGAGAATATCCATGGGGATTTCTTGCAAAAGAATGTCATGGGGAATGTCTTTCCATTAATGGTGGTATAAAGTCGCCAGTTACCATAATCTTTTAAAAATATTATATCTACTGTAAATCATCCCTTTTCAGGTACATGTAGGTGTTGGTATTGTTTAATGTATTCTTTTAGTGTTTTAAAGGCAGAGTATTGTGGTTCTCCCCAAACAAAATGTCCTGCCTTCCTGGTCACCTCATATATAGGTTTTAAGATGATTTGTAAGTATGGAATGTGGTTTGTCCAATAACCAAATAAGCCAACTAGGTGTTGGGCTTGCATCTTATCTGTGGGCTTGGTTAGAGCCATATTTTATCAGTGATGGTGGATGGAATTGATTGTTCAGTGGAGTTCCAAATCACTCCCTAAAATTTCACTTGAGCTGCAGTCCTTGTACTTTATCTTTATTAATGGTCCAGCCATTTTTACTAAGTTCTGTGACCACTGCATCAAGTACCTTTTGTACCTCCTGTATGTATTGTCCATACATTATGACATCATCTACATACCTTCATATTTTGACCTTTGAGTGTACTGTCTTAATGGGGTACATATATTAGGAGATAGTAGCATGAGCTATGATAGGACTATTCTTATATCCCTGAGGTAATCTCTTGAATTGATATTGTTTGGCATTCCACATAAATGTGGTTTGCTCTCTAGATTGTTCACCTATGGGTATACTGAAGAACATATATATGAGACCAATAGTAGCATAGTATTCTGGGTTATCCTGAGTGATATTATTCAGGGATATTACTTCTGGGAGACTTCTTGGTAGTGGGAGTACTCCTCTGTTCAGATTATGATAATTGACAGTAAATCTATATGAGACATTGGGTTTTAGAATGGGCCATACCACACTGTTAAAGTTAAATGACTGTGTAGGTTCAATAATATAAATTTGTAATAGTTTTTGTATTTTGTCAGAAATTTCCTCATGATCCTCCATTTAGTGTATATTACTTTGTGAATGAAGGTGTAGCTGGATGAAATCTAACAGGCTGCATTTTAACTGTGGATGAACACGTAGAAGCCTTGAGCCTTTTTAAAGGCAGTAAGGTTCCAAATATTGTGGAGATGTAATCCATCCCCAGTATGTTATGTGAAGGTTGTTGTACAACTAATAAATCAGCCATAATGGCATCTTGATTATATACAACAATATGGACCTTTATAAGACAACCTTTAAGCGTTCCTCCAGATATGCCTTCGACTTTCAGATCTCCATTTTAGCAAGGATTTCTCACACAATAGTTATTTTGGCTACTTGTATCTATGAGAAAATTTAAATTATAATTTTGGTTTTTTGTATAAAATGCACAAGGAAATATATGTTCTGTGATCTGTGCTAGTTAGACATACCTGGATTGGTTCCTCAAGTCTGTCATCCTCCCTGGATTGGGTCATGGCTAAAAATTATTTGGACCTTGGGAAATGCGGCCCTGACAGAGTGATCCCCTCTATTCATTTTTTGAATTGAACATTGGTCTACTAGGAATAACTCAGTTGGCATTTTAGGGGTTTCTTTGTTCCCTATTGGGCTATCCTTCCTGCATTGGTCCATCCCCTCATACAGGGTGGTCTTGTTTGTGCTCTTCCCTGATACTGATCATTACATCCATTATATCTGGGATTTCTAAATCTGTGACAACTGTTGGGCCTGTTTTGTATATTTATATTTTGAAATTGTGTTCGGAAGGACATTTTCACCTGAGTAATAAATGAAAATGTCCTTGTCTGTCTCAAGGTTCCTGGCCTATCTTAGGTATTCTATTATGTCATTTATGTGTGGCATTAGCTAGTGCTGCTGTTAATGTTAGCTTTAGATGACTTGTGCCTCCCTTGGTCACTAAATGTTTTGTGTCCTGTTTTATAGGAATAGCTAATAGTGTAGTAGCCTCCTCAGAGTATATCATTACAATAATCCCAATCTTATGACAGTTTAATATACTGGTCTGTACTGGCCCAGTATAACTGCATACCAAAGGACGACAGATCCATCATTGATGACAGGTCCACCATTGATCCAAGCGTGGGCTACCCAGCTAAATATGGAGAATGACTCAAGGGGTTGATCATTGACTACCTTTAATAGTGCATCATGGACTTGTGGGTTGTCTGTGATACCTACTAGGGCTGACATTTCTTGTCCAGAAACCATCACTCTGTTTGCTTCCCTGTTCTAAAGTTTTAGTAAATATTTGACATTCCTGCTGTCTTTCTGTGCAAATTCACTTCTATATACCTGTATCTCAGTCCTGGTTAAGTCCCTAATTTCAACAGATTGTTCTGGATTTTCAGAGCTCCCTGGAGTAATTATTTTATTTGTAATGACCATATGCATTCCTTAAGTTCCTGGATTTCCATCATGTCTGTAGGAATGGGTTAGTTTTACTTCTTTCAATAATTCTTTTGGCTAGCCTTTTTCCCCTTTGTCTATCTTCATCTATGTCTGATAGTTTTACACAATATTGCAGGTATTTCTTTTGGATCTGCCTAAGCAATTATCAGTTGCACTCCATCAGAGTTTGTTAATGCTACTTCTATGTTTATCCCTTTCTGGAAGTTTGGGAACTTTTCCTGTATGGCCCTATCTATGCTTCATCATTGATTTGGGGTTTTAATTCTCTGAAAGTCCCTTTTGACCAGAATTTCAATTGGTCTAGTTTTTTCCTTAATCCACATCATTTCTGTAACTTAACAGCTATATGTAGTATTACCTACTATTACCTATATACCTACTATTACACAGTATTAACTACATGCTTTCTACAATACCACGATATAGTGCTATCAGTATATACATGCTTTACAGACATTGTTCAACTAATAATTTTGCCTGTCTATATAACCGTTTCACTAACCATTCCCGCATCCAGCCTTATACTCTGAGAAAGTTGCTTTTACCGTTACCAGAGTTGGTCTTACCACAGTTTCCCGTGGATGCCTTTTGGAGGTGGCTAGTAGCAACTGTTCCTTACACTAGATTGTGTTCACCCCTACCAGAGCCAGTCTTACCCTAGTTTCCCTGGGTGCCTTCTAGAGGTAAATAATAGCAATCACAACTTGGTATATTTTCCTTTCCCCTAGGGTGGACCCCTACCAAAGCCAGTCTTAACATGGTTATCCATGGGTGCCTTTTGAAGGTGATCTTTATTCTCTTGGTTCAGGATTTGTACCCCAAGTTATCTCTTACGTGTTATCTCTTATGATTGCCTTAAGCAATCATAAGCAATCCTGCCAGCTACGCCAATTGTCCAGAGAGACACTATTAGTAATTACTCAGATTAAAGTGTATCTTTGATTACACCAATCATAAAACTCAAGAATTAATGCAAAAAGTGTTGAGTGTGCTGGAGCAACCCAAATAGCATTTAATGAACACTAATTAAACACTATAAGCAAATCACACAATCCTGGGTCAACCATTAGCCCCAAAATACCTTCCATGCCATGCGACTTCTCTTGGCCAAAGAGCAATATTGTTGTGTCCAATGATTCTCTGCAGCGATGGTTGGACATCAGGGAATCATGGAATTGATCTGGAGATGGACAGCAAGGTAGCCAGTCTCACTGATATCCTTGGAGCAGCCTCCTTGATGTTGTAGAACTAACGATTTAAATATGGTGTTTGTTGGTGATTGGTTACACCCAGTGAGAGTCAATGTCCATTGGTCATGTCCAGTGAGATGATGTAATTGCAACAGGACATGTTCTTTGTGCATGTCCATGGAGCTGTGCTACTTATCAAATGTAACCAGTTATTGCTAAGCATGCCTTTGGCCAATGCCTCTAGTAGCTTTCTATTAATTATAATCAGGCATGACTAAGCATGCCTATGGCTGCTATTCCTTATGGCCAACAACTTAGTGAGTCCCAGCATGTGCCAGCATGTTTATGGCAGATGCTTCTTACATCACCCTACATCAGTCTTTCCATCTTGGTAAAATAAATACTCTCAAATTAACTCAAGAGATACTTAAAGGAAACAATATTTCAAAGACCATCCACCAAATCATCAAAGCCTGAGAGACATGTCAGAGAAATAACCCCCTTAACTCTGCCAAGATGCCCCCAGAATTACAGAAGACAGAATAGTTCCCTGGGGAAGACTGGCAACTTGATTTCACTCACATGCGCAAGAGCAATGGGTTCCAATATTTATTGGTTATGGTAGACACTTTTATGGGATGGACTAAGTCCTATCCCTCCCAAATTGAACAGGCAGGAGAAGTAGTCAAAGCCTCATTACAGAAACAATTCTCCAATCTGGGCTGTCCCACAGCCTCCAGAGTGACACTGGAGCAACTTTCAAGGTAGCTGTCCCTCAAGGAATGTCCAAAGCCCTAGGCATAAAATAACACCTCCATTGAGCATGGAGACCTCAATCCTCAGAAAGAGTAAAAAAGACTAATGACATCCTAAAGAGTCATTTAAGAAAACTCACACAGGACATTTCTTAAACTACCCATGGCCTAAGGTATGTCCCTTGGCCCTATTCAGGATCAGGAACACCCACAAAATGTTAGGGCTCAGCCCATTTGAGCTCTTATATGGGAGGCCATTTCTAACAATGATATCCTTAAAGATCAGGAAACTGCAGATCTAGTGGCCCACCTAACCAAATTCCAGACTAAAATCTGTAAATATCATATATCTGAGTCAATCACTTCTCTATATGAGCCTGGAGATCTAGTTATGACCAAGACCATACCTTCAAATTCCCCAAATTTAGACCCTATTTCGAAAGGACCTTTCCCTATAATCTTATCTGCCCCCTCTGGAGTAAAAGTGCTGGGTCAGAGGAACTGGATCCTCTACTCTCAGGTTCAAACCTGCCATCCTGAGTCGACTCCCAAAGAGACTTTTCCTTCCCAAGGATCTGAGGAATGACACTTCTGCACACGAGTAGAAGACTGGAATATCCCTTCCTCAGAGACAATGGTGATATGTAAACTTTTTTTTCCCTCTTTACTATAGACAGATCCACTGAGACTAACTCTTTTCTATATTGGGCCCAACAATATGCCACTAGGTCACAGAAAGATAATTGCTGGTTATGTGAACTATTACCCCTCTCCAGCACCTCTGGACTGCCTTGGTGGGTATCCCCTTACAATAAAATGACTGCATACATTTACAATCCTTAATGTTAGAAAAAAGGAAGAAAGACCCTCTTTGTAAACTACTTCTCATGCTGATGTTAATTTATGGCCTATAAGTCAAACTTTACCACAACCAGATCATGGAAAGATTTTCACCTTAGAATAGAACGACCTTCAGACTTCTACCACTGTTAAGTCACATATAGGCTCATGCAATTCTCGCCCTCCACCATCACCACCAACTCGTCACATGTGTAAGAATAGTTATTATCTTATTTGAGAGGGATATTTATGGCTTACACCCACCATTGGACATCTAACCCAAGAAGCCCCAATCCATTTGGGACAATGTAACCACACCTATGACAAATGGCCTAAAATTATTTGAGAATTAGGATGGACCCCAGAGTCACTATGCCAATAAATTCTGATTTTATAAGCTAAAAATGATTGGTTTGGAACTAATTGGCTCTCTAGATCTAAAATTATTTGGCCAGCACCCAAAAGGACTCAATGGCTATGTGGAACTAACTTATGGCCCTGGCTTCCTCTAGGCTGGATAGGAAGTTGTACTATGGGGTACCCTTGGATGCAAGGGAGATAGACCCCAAGTGTAGGAATATCCAGCAAATCTCCCCAATCTCAGGCATAAATGGGGATGATCTGCTTTTTGTTGGTATGATCATCAAGCTTCACTGTTTCTTATTCCACAGATTGGTTTAAAAGATGTAATGTGGCACGTGGAGACCCTAAGCTGTTATATTCAAGTTGCCCTCCACGACATTGCAGAAAGTATTTTTCTTCTTAATACAGAAGTAACACGCATGAGGAAAGCCATCTTACAAAACCACATGGCTTTAGATGTCCTCACTGCAGCCAAAGGAGTTACCTGGGCCATTATTAGAAATGAATGCTGTGTTCACATCCCTGACAACTCTGGCAATGTGACTGATATCCCTAAAGATTTACATACCCAGATACATGCTATGTCCTCGCCAGCCTTGTCATGGGGGACAAAGTCTTAGTTCCTGGTTCTCTGGTACCTCATGGTAGAAAATATTGTTAGTCTCTATTGTCATCATCATACTCGTTGGCGTGTTCCTATGCTGCAACATGTATTATTGCATTAATCTTATTCCAGTATTCATAATTTCTTGTTTCTCTTATAGACCACCCATCTCTCAAATGGCCCTCCAGCCTATTGCTTCTCAACCAGACTGTCACCACAGACCTCTCCATTGGCTAGCCCAATGTTTTAAAAAGGGACCTCCAAACTGCTTGCCCCCATACCACTCACTTCCAGCTCTAGGCAGCCAGGGCAGTCATTGTCCACTTTCCTTACAGTAGTAAGGAGTTCCTAGATTTGGAGGGGGAAATGAAGCCAAATTGAAAATAGGTATTTGGCATAGATAGATAAATTGGGCCAGATTAAGAATCAGACCAAACCAGTTTGGGTCTGAAAGCTTGGAGATTGCCAGCCAAGGGAGATTAAAATGTTAATGTCCCCAAAAAGCCCAGTCTATACACTTTCCTAAACAATTGTTAATGAGCCTACTCCTGAGCACACAGGGAACTGCTAATTAAATTCACCCTGGGCACCTCTTCCTGCAATGATCACTCCACCCTGGCCCCTCCAGCCCACCTGTTTCCCACCTTTGGGGTTTCCCACCCGCATCTCCCTATCAGATATATAGCATGAGGGGAAATGAACAAGGGGGAAGAATGTACAACAACAAAGAAAACTTTAGATGTATAAAAGGAATGGGATTTCCTCATCCCATGGGTTCTGCCTTTCAGTTCCCCTTTTTCCTCCAGGGAGAAGTCTGTTGTACAATCCCTTAAATAAAACTTCTTACTTCCTACTCTGTGATTGCCTCAATGTGCTTCTCTGGTGTTGTACTTAAACATTTGAGGAAGCAGGACTCCTCAAGGAAATCTATAACTGGCAGTATCAGGAAGTAGGACTACACCTTACTGCAGACACTGAAGGGACAGAACCATGTCCTTAAGCCAGGCAAGGGCCATTCTGAGAAGCTCTGATACTGAGGAAATAAGAAAGAAACAAAGTACAGCTCAACAAGGAAAGTTCATGAGTTGGGAGCAAGATTGGGTGATTCACTTCAAGGACCTACCTGGCAGCTCTTCCTCTTCCTTGATTTACATATAAGAAGTGTGCTAGACACCAGGATCACCACTCCTCTGGGAAGTCCCTTTCTGCCTCCTTCAGCATGAGCTCTCTCTAGCTGCCACTCAGGGCTGGCCCTGCTGCCCTGCTCCTGATCCTGTGCCTGCAACTAGGACTCAACAAAGCTCTGGAAAACCCGTGAGCCAAGCCCTTCCTTCCACAGAGAAACCTTAGGGAGGGCTTCTTTCCTAATCAGGAAATCTGTACATCCCTTCCTATAGAGTTTTAAAACTTCCTGGGACTCCAGTTCCAAAGAACTAAGTAAATACTAATTGCTGGACCCTATCCAGAACAAAGAAGGAGGATCTTTCAGGACAGTCATAAAAAGTCAGTGCAAGGAGATGTTTGCTGGAGTGATGTGATTCTGTGGCTATGCTGTCTTCTCCTATGGGTGACTCCCCTCTCCCATCCCACAGCAGATAAACAGCAGAACCTGTAGGGTGTTATTAGTAAATGACATGTGGTATTGTACTTGAATTTTCGTTTTTTATTTTCTGTTTTAAACTTGTTCTTTCCTGTGAATGGAAATAAAAAGAAAGATGCTCCATTTTAAGTAGAATCCAGTTGCTTTTTTAAATGAAACTAAATCCATACACAATATCCAAACCCACCCACAGGCAAAAATTCCTGGGGCTCTAATGCTAAGCAGTTCATCCAACCCCACCATCTTCTGGCCTTCTGGGTGGTCCCAGTCCTCTTGCCAATCCCATGAACTAGTCTCTGAGTTCTTTGCTTTGTTTTACTCTTCCCAGACCTAGGCGGGAAGCACTGACAGTAAGGCCAAATGAAGAAGTCATATGAGACTTGAACTTCAAACACAATTGAGAAAATGCATGGTGGTAAGTATAGGCCTGAGGAGTGACCTCCAGACAAATTTCACTCCTTATTAGGAACAAATTGAATTGTTCTCTCTAACTTTTGTGTTGCATGATATACTTAATTTCCTCATAAGTTTTGCTACTTGAGACTCAGAACAATTGTCGGAGCATGGGGCAGATGACCATTCTCATTTTAGACATGAGGAAACTCTGATTCCAAGAGGTTTACGGAAGATGAGAAAGGAGAGTAAGGAGTAAGGAAAAAAAGAAAAAAGAAACAAGAAAAAAGAAGTGAGAAAGAAAGAAAATAAAAATAAATAAATAAACAAAGCCTAAGAGCTGATGGAGAACCAGTCACAGTTCCTCCAAGGCCCTGAGCATTCCTGGTCTGGGATAGAAGCCTGGACAGAGGGTTCTTGGTAGGACTGATTGCAACCCCATGCAGTAGGGTGAGGGCATGGAACAGAAGGACTTGCAGAGCAAGGTGCCTCATCTCCAGTGAGCCCTGAGCCAAGTCTGCCTTTCACTCCCCCTTCCTCTGCTCTTTTGCTTCAAGTCACCAAAAGTTGGCTCTTGTTCTGGCCCCACCCTCCACTCCACAGATTGTCCTCTTTTTCCCAGTTCAGCATTTCTTGGAGAGAAGTCTAATTTGTAGATTAGACTGCAGTAGAACAGAAGTTCTCGAATCATGATGAGCCTAAAACTCACCTGGCCATCCTGTCAAAGGACAGATCCTGACAGATCCAAGGTGTAGAGAGAAGCCAAAACTTCTAGATGTCTCAGGAACTCCAGAGCATGCAGAAGCTGTATTCCAAGGACAGTACTTTGAGCAACCTGGGGTTAGAGCACTACATCACTCTGTATTTCCCTACAACATGAGTTTCCTGATTCAAGTGAGATTTCAGGACAGTGATTAAATAGGACACAAAATTGGGAGCATGAGGATAGCTATTCATTTAAATATATTCTGGAAATATCTCTATTCTGGTAAAAGAGTCTTGATCAGAAGGTGCAGAACGCTCCAACTACTGTGTCAAATTTTTCTATTTGAATTCTGAGAATCTGAGCTCTGTATGCTAAATTGGGTGGGAGGGAGGCTGAATCATAGTTTTCAGTTTTGTGATTTGTTTGATAAAAACTGAAAATGAGAAAGGGTAAAATGTATACAAAATGTATTCATAAAATTTTTGAGATAATGGTAGTTTCTGGTGGTGATAGTCTGTTTCTACCCCTAAAGAAGTGATAGGTATAATAACGTGTTTAAATCAATAAAATGACATATAATGTTATGATCAGTAAAATTCTGGTTTTAATCATCTTGTTAGTACAATAAGAGAGAGTGAATTTTAAAAACCCACCCAAGTGCAAAGAACAAAGAACTCCTGAGAATGAGTAATTGTGCAAAGAGGAAATATCTCAAGTCAAAGGAAATGGTATTAGTTTTAGTCAACCAATTTTATTTGTAGCTTTCTTTCAAAAAAGAATATAACAACAAAAACATCTCTATATTTTTATTCTCTTAGAAAAATATAATTTGTTTTTATACATTTGAAATACCATCTAATTTTCGATCATATTATAATTATAATACTTCTACAACTGAATTTTTGATAAATTGAGATGTTAGTCTCACTTTTGTTTATTTTAAAATCAAAGCAGAAAAGAGTGTTCCTATAATTATGTATGTGAATATAAAGATCATATAAGACTTTAAGGCTAAAGAGCACTTGTGGTTAACAAAGGTACTTAAGCATTTTTGTGTTATGGACCATTTTACTGGTCTCATAAAATGTATGAAATATTATCAGAAAATTGCTTTTAAATGCATAAAGTGCATTTAAAATATAGAATTACAACAATAGAAGTTCTGATACAGTGATATATGTGTTTACCAATACGTTAGCTGGAAAAAATACATTTAGAATATAAATAATATCAGATTTCATTTTATGAAGTCATTGTCTATGATGGTTGGGGTTGCTCAGATTGAAAAAGGAAGTCCACTAAACTGTGCTGCTCTTTTACAACATGTCATTTATTCATACTATGCTGGAACTCCACTGGATTCTGATTTTTTTTTTTTTTTTGCTACAGTTAATCAAGTGTTGAAATTTCCATTCTTGAAGATATTTTATTGCCAATGTGATGAAAAAAGTAAACAAGACAAGTATAGGATTTTCTAAACACCAGGACATCCTTCCCTCGTTGGTGTTCTCAGCAGCATTCAAATGAAGAGAATATGGAGGATTATTCAATGTAGAGTTTCCAGGTATCTGAACAAGCTTCAGGGATGGGCAGGCTGCAGGTACTTAAGCCATGCTGGTGCAGCCGCTTTGATTGCCACCATTTATTCAAGGGGGTGCAGGCCATGTTCAAGGTATTTGAATATATAAACTGCATTTTGTTGTTCCCGGTGGAAAAGCTGCATACGCACTGAAGCGACCATGTATCATTAATGATTTTCATAACTGAAGGAATGCTAAAGTTCAGTTAAATCTTGTTGAAGATACAATTTTTTTTCCATTTGAGTTCACAGACTGAGTGTACTCCATCCACAGATCCCTCTGGGTGGATGGGTCTTGGGATACAAATACTAACTAGACAACTGAAATAGACAGAAGCAATAATTGCAGATACTAAAGCAATCTCAAGCTGAAAGAGGAAAAAAGAACCATCATGGTTCTACTTGCTTATCTAACAGCCAGGCTTGGGATTCCATGGCTGTTTCTACCTGACCATGGAGGAAGTCAGAGGGAAAGGTCTAACTTCTGTCATCCCAGGTCGCAGGATCAGCAGGTCCCTGTCACGTGATGATGTCAAGGTCTGACCTTGACATGTACACCTGAGCAGCCAGGATGCTGTCTCACTGGGTCACATACCAAAACTTCATGCAGGTCAATCCCCCAAGCTCCAGCTGTTAATCTAAGCAAACTGCTCTCTGATGAATGGCAGCCCAGGGATGAGCTCTCCTTGCCCTGGAAGTCATAGCATCTTCCTATCCTCTCCTGAGTCCCACCAGGCATCTGCCAGGGCACTCTGGCAGATGGAATACCAATAAGTATAAGTGTTGCCCAAGGAAGGAGTTATCCACCCACCAGTGAGGAAGACCAGGAACCAATGTTCAGCACAAGCTGTAGGGGGAGGAATGGAGGGGTGAGTGGGAAGGAGAACCCCAGGGGGACTCCATGGGGACAAAGCCTCAGGCTCTAAAAGGGAAACACTGCATGACAAAAGCTAAGAAGGGAAATCAATATGCAAATGATTGGGGGAAAATGATTTTTGTCTTCATCTCTTCTAGGAACTGCAAAAATTATAATAATGGTTGACATAATTAATGAGAAATGTATCTGTGTTGAAAATATTTCAGTGGTTCCCAACAGAGCAAACTGACATTATACTGTACATACCCTGTTCATACATTAATGGAAACCCCTTCTTTGTCCACCAGCACCCATGTGGTTTTCTCCAAGTAAGCTTGGCTGGGGTTCCTGTTGAGGTCTGTAAAATAAACTGTTCAAGCTTCTCCGTGTTTTGTTGTGTCTTTCCTCCAAAATCTATCTGTATTAGCCAAAATTTCTAGAACCTTAATCTTTCAAAGAAACTTTATTAAGGAAATTCATGGTTCTCACCACCCCATACCCTTTGGAATAAAGAAGAAAAAAGAAGTAGGGAATAAAAGAGCCATTCTCACAGAGAGGAAAGGCAGTAACCCCCAAACTCAGAATTAATGAGACGCAGAGATAGGATGGGCAGCCAGGTCTCCCTGCTTCTTGGTCTTCCTCACCCCATGGCCTCTAGATCTGCCTTGAGATTCCAGGGGATGGGACTTATGCTGCATGGTGTGAAGCCAGGCTTCTTTTCATCCAGTGACAAAGGACTATGACACTCGGGGACACTGGGTTCCTGTGCTGCCCGCCTGAGGAGCTGAGACATAATACAGGAGGCTGGAACAGAACAAAGGAAGTCCCAAGGGGCTTCATTAGAGAGGGCCAGCAAGTGCTTCCTGAGAGAAGAAGGGGAATGTGAGCAAATTCTGGGGCACATAGTGGGCAGAGGGCACTCTGGCAGATGGAACAGCAAGTCACCAAGACCCCAAAGTATGAAATGGTGGCATGTTCTGGGCAAGTAGCATTTTGAAATCAGGCAGAATTGAGTGAGAGCAAGAGGGCTAGAGTGGATTGTGCTGAGGGACCGCAGAAGAATGAGTAGAGACTGAGTGTGTCTGAGCAAGAATGTGGGACCTCGTCTTCCAGGCCAGGGCTCCCAAACAGGTATCAGAATCCAAGACAGGAGTTCTAAAAGAATAAAAGTAGTTGTATATGGAAAGGTAGCCTCATCATGGTCTGCCAGGCAAAAATAAGGGAAGAATCTTGACCCAACCAAGTGGTATCCTGATCCTTTCACTGGGAGTTGGGAGTCAAGAGTCAGGAAAGAACCTAGAAAATTTCTGGATTTTCTCACATGACTGCAGACCTATGAGGATGCATAACCACAAAGGGAAACAGGAAAGTTTTGTAGAGTCAGAATAGGGAAGTTTTCTTCTCTGATCTCTGAGCATTCCAGAAAAAGACTTTCCATTACAACTTGGCAGCTCCTTCCAGAAGCTGCCTGAGGCCACCCTAGACACACTGGACTGTTATGTCTACAATACTATCACAAGCACAAGTCCATCTCCCCCTGTCTGCACAAATATGGGGATTCAGCAGTTGATGGCACTGAACTCAGTGCAAGTCATCCCTCGTGGGGCTCACTCGCAATTAGACCAGGGAACACATGTTTCTTCCTCCCCAAATTGAATACTGGAGCCTAAACCAGGGAATAAGGCAAAATCAAACAAACAAAACAAACACACACCAAAAAATTATGGGAGTTGCCATGATTTCTAATTCACATAAACCCTTCATCTGACACACATGGCCATTCACTTGTGGACTGATCATTGGTCCAAGTTCAAGGAATAGCACAGAGTTGACATACAGAAAACTTAACTCACTCTTTTATTCTCCCCACCCCAATCTTCTCTCCATTTTATTTTTCTGTGCAAGGACAGTCCCATAAGGCCTAGGGACCTCATAACATTCTATTACAATTGTTACCACTCAGGTGGGTGACACATTTTCGAATAAAGAAGAAACGAGCCACTTACCTGGCAATAGATGCCAGGAGAGGATAATCACAGGCTAAATACCACTCCTGTCCTGATAGCGAGACTTCTTTAAAATAGAGAAAAGACCCAGGGCTGCCACTCCAAAGGAACTGGATTTTAAACCTAAACAATTGAAAAATTCTTATATAGGACTGAATTTATTAGAAGTTAGCATCTTTTGATATCTGTATTAAGTAGGATGAGGTTTTTGGAGCCAGGAAAGAAATTGAGTTATTTTAAAAGAAAATTGTAGTTTTATGAACTGCGAAAACTATACTTGTTGCTATTGTACCTTCTACAGCTTCTAGAACACTCATTGTCTTGGGACTTAATATATTGAATTAGCTTGATGACCCCTCTCACTAAGGCCATTAGTTTGAGCTGCAAAAGTCTGTTGGGTAATGTAGACAGTGTGATCTTGGTGGCTGGTCTTCAGAAAATTAGAGAGATTGTAAGCAGCCTAAAGCCTAAGCAGCTCAAAGAGAAAGGCTGTAAGGACCATTCACTATGGTTCTCACAGAATGTAGAGGTTCAAATGAAGCTAAACAGAGTTTTGCTTATACAAGGCATTGTTAGAGTATTGTTAGAGTCTGTAAACAAGTCAAAATAACACCTGGCATTTTGCCAGGGGAATGTTAGAGTTCGTAAACAAGTCTGGATGGTGCCTGGCAAAATGCCAGAGGGAGTGGTTTGAGAAGTAACAAAAGCAAGCCATTAAGTATGGAGATTCCTTATTGGTTGACTGCTGTATCTAGTTTATGCTAATTAGATAAGCTGTGTGGAATGTATAAATACTGCTCCTGTCCTGCAATAAACGGCTCCTACCCTCCTTGCTGTATCAATGTACACAAGTTGCTCGTCACTCCCCCCCCCCCCCCCCCGGTTATTTTGCTGCAGCCGGACTGCGGCAAGGCATTCTAAAGTCCTGCATGTGGCGTGTAAGTGACACCCCAAAGCTAGGAAGATCCATAGGATATTTCATGCTTCATGGATCTGAGTCAATGTCAGTTTTCCTGTTTGACTTGAACACAAAATTCACCTGTTCCTAAGTCAACATTTTATTTACCAAATAGTCTCTGAATACCATATATATATATATATATTTTTTTTTTCAGTCTGTGTCCTATGATTTTCCAAGCAGATCACAAAATCTACATATATAAGATATTAGACTATATCCAGACCAATATTAACCATAATATATGGAGGTATTGGAAAATAATAATAATCCATTCATATGTTTTTCAACAATTGCAATATTCTGAGATTCTTCATTCGTAGAGAATTAAGATAAATTCAGAATACCAGTAATTTTACATAATTTGAGGTTGACCCCTTCAGCCAGTCCTACATGTTAATATAATTTTCATTAACCATCTGTGAAAATGACAGATTTCTGACTCTTCTCTTTAGTTTTTCTGTAAGTATATATAATCTTGGAGATGGAGCCATTCCTCTAGTCTTATTGCTTTTTCTGAAAGCAGTGATTATTATATATCATCAATTAATTGGACTAATTAATTCTAGACTCAGGATCCTAAATATGGCTAGAGAATGCATGCTTTTTAGCAAAGTAACATGTTTTAGTCCACTCTGCACTATATCAAGATCATACTGATTTTGTTATTAATGGCTTAAAGTTATACATAATATTGGAGTTCATTTTATATAATCATACATATATGAAATAAAATTTGCTTAAATTCAGTCTTCAGCACATCTCTTTACCTTCCCTCCTTCTTTCCCTTGTTTTCATTCCTCTACACTAGGGGTCTTCCTTCAATTTATTCATAGTTTTTCTTAATGAGTACATCATAGATATGCGTATAGATGAAATTCACTGTGATATATTCATTTATGTATATAAGACAGTTTGGTCCATTTTATTTCACCATTCCTCCTTGTTCCACTCCGTCCTTCTTCCCTCTCTAACCCCTTTCTCTAATCCACTGATCTCTCTTTTATTTATCATGGGATTACTCCCACACACACTTTTTCCCTCTTGTTTTCTTCTTGTTTCCACTCACTTCCTGAGTCTGGTTTATTTTATTTAGCATGTTATTTTTCAGTTCCATCCATTTACCAGAAATTGAAATACTTTCTTTCTTCTTTATGGCTGAATAAAACTCCACTCCTTCCAATTTAACCCCTATTTATCATATGAGGTTTATTACCTTGCGCAAAACTCATCTCAGAATGAATCAAAGACCTAGGATTTATACCAGAAACTCTGTACCTGCTAGAAGAAAATGTAAGCCTAACACTCCAACATGTTGGCTTAGGAACCACCTTTATTAACAAGATTCCTAAAGCACAATAAGTAAAATCAAGAATCAACAAATGGGATGGAGTCAAATGAAAAAGTTTCTTCACAGCAAGGTAAACAATAAGAATGAAGAAACAGCCTACAGAATGGGAGAAAATCTTTGCCACCTGTGCCTTATATAGAGTATTAATATCCAGGATATACAGAGAACTCAAAAAAGCTTAACAGCAAAAGAGTAAATAACCCAATTAATAAATGGGCAAAAGAACTAAACAGACACTTCTCAAAGGAATGCATAAATGAAAAAAAAATGTTTGACATCTCTAGCAATTAGAGAAATGCAAATTAAAACTACACTGAGATGTCATCTCACTCTAGTCCAAAAGGCAATTATAAAAAATACAAGTAACAATAAATGTTGGTGAGGATGTGGGGGAAAAGATATTCTTATTCATTGGTGGTGTGACTGCAAACTGATGCAAACACTGGAAAGCAGTATGGTGATTACTTAAAAAACTAAGGATTGGAACCACATTTGACCCAGCTACCCCACTCCTTGGTATACATCCAAAAGATTAAAAATCAGCATATGGCAGTGGTGCAGGGACATCAATGTTTTAAGCAGCACAATTCACAATAGCTAAGCTGTGGAGGCAACCTAGGTGACCCTGATTGGATAGATGGATAAAGAAAAAATGGTGTATATATACACAATGGATTATTACTCAGCTATTATGAAGAATGAATTTATGTCCATTTTCCAGTAAATGGATGGAACCAGAGACTATCATGCTAAGTGAAATAAGTCAATTGCAAAAAGTGAAATGTTGAAATATGTGGAGGCTAACTCAAATAAACAGAGGCAGAGAATAGAAATTCAGTAGATAAGTCAAAGGGGAATTAAGGGATGGGAGTGGGAATAGGAAAAGTAACGAGAGTGAAATGGATCGATATAATATTCCTATGTACACATATGAAAATACCACAGTGAATCCCACCATCATGTACATCTACAAGAATGGGGTACTAATTAGAATAATATATGTTTCATTCTTGTATAATTATATCAAAATGGATTCTACTTTAATGTATAGCTAAAAGGAACTAATAAAATAAAATGTCTTTAAAAACTCTATTGTGTATATATATACCATAATGTTTATCCATTCATATATAGGTGGGCACCTGGTCTGGTTCCATAATTTGGTTATTGTGAATTGTGCTGCTATAAACATTGGTTTGCATGTGTCACTAAAGCATGCTGATTTTTGTTCTTCTGGATATAATCTGAGGACTGGGATAGCTGAATCCCATGATGGTTCCATTCCTAGTTTTTTTGAGGAATCTCCATGCTGCTTTCCAGAGTGATGCTACTAATTGCCCTTCCCCCACTCACACACATACATCCTTGTCATTACTTATTATTCATTGTAAAGAAATAAAAGGAAACACAGAGACAAAATGCAGAGGCAGAAAATGCCAATCCATCTAAGCGGCCCTGTTTATCTATACCAATAAGTAAATTAGGTCATTAGTGCCATAACTACATTATTGTTTATTGTATCACTAAAGTTGCTTATTCTGCAGTTACAATATGCAATCTTAGGAGCTTTGTGTAGCTCTCAAGAAAGTCCACTGTTTGAAGTTACTGTTAGGCAGGCAGGTCCAGGAGCACAGGAGCTTGGTGAAACATTGTAGTTATCCAGCCAGTAAGTTTCTTTATTCCCAATAGCTATGTGCCTGAGATCAAGGTCAAGGCTGATAAGATGCTAACACTGAGCCTCCTCATGAAGGACATTACCATAGCAGCTAGGCACTGCACATGTGTTAGGTATCTTACTAGTTCCTGGGAGAAACGGCAGAATAATCTAACTGTGGAAAACAAAATGCCTATTCTCCCCTGGGAGTTTGCTCACCAGAGGAAATTTGCTGTCTTGTACATTTCCATAGTCAGAAGAAATCTTACAATCCTTTGTATTCTTAAAAATTGTCATTCTGACTGGAGTGACACAAAATTTCAATGTAGTTTGATTTGCATTTCCCTGATTGGTAGAGATATTAAACATTTACTTATACCCATTGTTTGGTCATTTGTATTTCTTCTTTTGAGAAGTGTCTTTTTTGCCCATTTATTGATTGGATTATGTGAGGGGGTATTAAGCTAGTTTTAGTTTTTTATATATTCTGGCTATTAATTCCTTGTCTGAGGAGCAGGTGGCAAAGATATTCTCCACTCCATAGGCTCTCTCTCTCCACATTCTTGTTTCCTTTGTTGTGAAGATGATTTTTAATTTGATGTCAGCCTCCTTACTGATTCTCAGTTTTATTGCTTAAACCTTAGGAGTCTAATTAAAGAGGTTGGTGCCTGTGCCAATTGGCATGATTTCTTTGTAGAGAGCCTGTTTCCTTCAGGAGTTGCAAAATTTGGGTCTAATTGCAAGGTCTTTGATCCACTTTCAAAGTGCTTATAAGGATCTAGTTTCATTTGTCTACACATGGATATCTAGTTTTTCCAGAACTTTTTATTAAAAGAACTATCTTTTCTCCAGTGTATGTTTTTGTCACCTTTGTCAACTATCAGATAACTGTACCTATGTTGATGTGTCTCTGTGTCTTCTATTATATTACATTTGTCTTCATGTCTATTTTAGGGTGAATACCATTCTGTTTTGGTAACTGTCGCTCTGTAGTATAATTTGTGTTGTAGTTTTGTGATGACTCTAGTGTTACCCTTCTTGTTCAAGATTACCTTGGCTATTGGGGGTCCCTTATTCTTCCAAATGAATTTTATAAATGTTTTTTCTAATTTTGTAAAGAATGTCATTGGTATTTTAATGGGAACTCTGTTGAATATGTACAATGTTTTTGGTAGTATGGCCATTTTGATAATATTAATTCTGCTTAGCCATGAACATGGGAGTTCTTTTCATCTTCTCAGATCTTCTTCAGTTTCTTTCTTAACTGTTCTCTTGTTTTTATTATAGAGGTTGTTTACCCTCTTGGTTACATTTATTCCAAAATATTTTATTTTATTTTATTAAAGTTATTGTGAATGGAATAAATTGCTTAATTTCTTTCTCAGAAGTTCCATTAATGGAATATAGGAAAACTATTTATTTTTTTATGTTGATCTTGTATCTTGTGCTATATTTGTTTTTCAACTCTAGAAGCCATCTGGTGGAATTTTTTGAATCTTCTAAATATTGGATCTTGTCATCAGCAAACAGATAATTTGACTTCTTCTTTGTGTATCTCTTTAATTTTCTTCTCTTGACAGATTGCACTATCTAGAATGTCAAAGATTATTTTGAATAGGAATGTTAAGAGTGGATGCCTTTGTCTTGTTCCTGATTTTGGAAAAATATGATACTGGCCTTATCCCTAGTTTCACGAGCATTTTAAACATGAATGGGTGCTAGACTTTGTCAAATGCTTCTTCTGCATCTTTTGAGATAATCATGCAATTCTTGTGATTTATGTGTGAATATCCATTGATTTGCATACATTGAACAAAACTTGCATCCCTGGGATGAAACCACTTTATGGTTTTTGAGCAGCTTGCTAATATTTTACTAAGGATTTTTACATCCATGTTCATCAGGGATACTGGTTTGAAGATTTCTTTTTTGGGTGTGACGAGTGTCTTTGGTTTTATTATCAGGGTTATACTGGCCTCATAGAATGAATTTGCCAATGTTCCCTTCTTTTCTATTTCAGGGAATAATTTGAGGAGAGTTGGCACTAGTTCTTCTTTAAAGATCTGGTAAAACTCAGTGGAGAATACCTCTGTGTCTAGGCTTTCCTTTGTTGGAAGACTTTTAACAGCTGCTTCAAAGTTATTGCTTCACATCGGTTGGTTTAAATTTTTTATATCTACATAGTTCACTTCAAATAAGTCATATGTCGCTAGGAATTTCTCAATGTCTTTAAGATATTCTAGTTTATTGGAGTATAAATTTTCAAAATAGTTTCTAATGATCCTCTGTATTTTAGAAGCATCTGTAGTTACGTCTCCTTTTTCATGTCTAATTTTGTTGATTTGGGTCTTCTCTATCTTTTGGTTGGTTTAGCTAATGGTTTATCATCTTGTTTATTTTTTCAACGAACCAACTCTTTGTTTCATTTATCTGTTGTACTTTTCTATTCTCAATTTTATTAATTTCAGTTCTGATCTTAATTGTTTTCTGTCTTCTGCTGACTTGGTTATTCATTTGTTCTTTTGCTAGGACCTTGAAATATAATGGTAGATTATTTATTTAGTAATTTCTTAGTCTGGGTTCTCTAGAGGAACAGATCCAACAGGAGATATGATTATATAAAGGAAGCTTAGTAGATCAGCTTACACAACCAGAAGCTGGACAGTCCACAATCATTATCTGCAAGCTGGAGAATTAGGAGAACAAGTAGCTGTGCAGTCCAAGATGCTAAAGCTTCAGAACAACATGTATCAACAGTGGGAACCCAGTCTGACTTAAGGCATCTGGAAACTACCTGGAGAATCACTGACAGAATCTACTTTGATGGTGAACTTTAATTGATAATTCTTCTTGTGTGCCTGCCATCAGGCAATTGCAGCAGCCATCAAGAACCCATGTAAGAAGAATCAAGCTTGCATCTGCTGCATCTTCCTTGTTCTTTCAACTTTTATTATTCTCTCCAAGCCTCCAACCTATTGGATGGTGCTGCCCACATGCCATTATCCCATATGCCAGTCATTCCTAAAATCATGCTCGTTGACACACCCAGAACCCTCTTAATCTTTGGCATCTCTTAATCCAATCCAGATACAAATATTCTATGTATCTTTATGTTTTTAACGTAGGAAATCAATGCTAAAAAACTTTCCTTTAGAACAGCTTTTATAGTGTACCAGAGCTCTTGATATGTTGTATTTTTTATCTCATTTGTTTCTAAAAACTGGTTTTTCTTTCTCACCCTGATTTTCTCTGTGATCCATTCCTCATTCTAACTGTATTATTTAATTTCCAGGTGTTCAAATGGTTTCTGTTTTTCATCTTGTCTGATTTCTAATTTCCTTCTTTTACAATCTGAGAGGATGTAAGGAATTTCTCTCTCTTTTTTTTTCTTTTGTATTTGCTAAGATTTTATTTGAGCCCTAAATTTATATCTATTTTAGTTAAACTTCCATGTACTTCTGAGAAAAAAAGTGAATTCAGTTGTCAGTGGATGAAATACTCTATAGATGTCTGTTAGGTCCACACTATCAGATAGTATTTTTTAGTTCTAAAGAGTGTTAATTTTTTTATGTCTGGATTATCCATGATAAGAGAGGTGTATTGAAATCACTCAGTATTACTTCATTGTGTTCTATTCGATTCTTTATATGAAGGGTCTATTTTTATGTATGTAGGTGCACCATTTTTAAAGTATTTATTATCACTGAATCTTATTGTTGGATGATTTCCTTAACTAGCATGAAGTGACCTTTTTTGTCTCTCCTGATTTATTTTGGTCCGAAGTCTACTTTATCTGATATGAGAATAGCTACCTCTGCTTGCTTTCAGTTTCTAAATGCATGGTATACTTTTCCTCATTCTTCAGTCTATGGATATCTTTGCCTGTATGGTTTAGTCCCTTGTAAGCAGCAATAGTTGTATCTTATTTTTTTCAATCCAATTTGCCAATCTCTGTCTTTTGATTGAAGAGTTTAGACCATTTACATCAATTTTATTATAGATAGATGATTTTTATTTCCCTGGCCATTGTGGGAAGCCACCCATGAATCACTTGAGGGTCTTCTCTCAGGATGGAAGCTGAGATTTAGGTTTGGCATTGTGAACTATTTGTGGCTTCTCTCATGCAATAGATTCCCTCACAGTAGCTTCAGAGATGGGTGCAACCCATTGGGAAATGAACAGCCCACCTACTATCATTTTTGGCAAAGAACATTCCATGGAAAACCTTTGATTTTCCCCAGATATAAATAAAGCAAGCACAGGCTCCATTTTGCTCTTTTTAGTGTGAAAGCTTGATCCGTATGATCGACTAGCCCATCCTGCTTCCGCTTTCTGAAAATATTTCCTGAGTCCTGTGATTTTTTTCACCATTCTATTTTTCTTAGGTTTTATTTAATAGCCAGCCCATTTCACCGAGGGGAACCCTATTTCCACCGCCAGCCTGAGATGTGGTGGGAACTGGCGCCTGGAACAAGGATCCTCATCCCGTGGTATTAATAAGTAACTATTGGGTGTTTGGACTTCTCTTGCAGGAAAAGTGCACTTACAAATTAGCATACTGTGGACTGACATATTGTGGATTAGTGTATTGTGAGTTGACATAGTGAGAGAAAGAGGAGAGAGGAAAGGGTTGTTTTTAATCTTGGGACATTAAGCATGGGGAACTCTTTGTCTTCAGAGAAAGAAATTTATTTTGAGATTCTGAGGATGATAATCAAACAAAAAGATATAAAAAGAGCCCAGCTAACTCAGTTCTTAGAAATGATTAGGGAAATCTGTTCGTGGTTTTGTGAGGAGAAATCACTTGATTAGCATAATTGGGATAAACTTGGTAGAATTTATGTTCTACAAAGTTAATTATGGGAGCATTTCAGTTGACCTGCCCAGAAGTACAATCAAAAATGTATTAAAAAATTGGACTACAATAGAAATGTGTTCATATTCAGATCAAGATATTGGTTGATGGTCTTCAGGAGACTTACTTATGGGCTTTAGAGATAAAGTTAAAAGCCTTAGACCTAGCAAACAGGCTTGCCCAGCTCCTAGGACTCTTTTTCTACAGGTAACCAAAGATGGGGAGGAAGGTTAAGGGCAGAACAAAATCAGACCCTATTTGTAACTCGTGAAAGTCAGACGGAAAGCCTTAGGACAGAATCTAAGCATGCTTCGTTCTTAGCAAGCCAAAGTCAAGGAAGTAATCTGTGGGCACAGCCCACGTACAATTCATTGTTCAAAGCACTTGCCAGGCAGGGAAACAGCCCAGATCAAATATTGTTAGGAAGAGAGATACAGGAAGATGGGGGAAGGATCATGGTGGGGGATTCAGAGGAGGATTCTCAGTCCGAGGCGGAACTTGAATTGGAAGCAGATCTCCATAATTTGTATTTAAATGGTCTTGCTCCAGCGATCCACCCTCTACCTTGGGGAAGATTGGGGATTATTCTCTCCAACATGGCCCCTGCAAATCTTCTTCACTCCAAAGTGGTCTCAGAATCGTGTTACAGGAGGGAGAAGATAGCTTAGGATTTTAATTATTTCCAATTTTTGAGCAGATAAATTAGCAAAATCAATGTGTACAAGCTCATGCTGCCATTTCTTTTAAAATGTTAAAATAATTAAAGTTTACTTGCTCTAAGTATGGTTCAAACTCACCCGTTGTTCAAAGCCTGATAGAATTAATTTGTGATGAGGCTCTGCCACCTCAGGACTGGGTCATGCTGGCAAAAGAATGTCTCTCAGGAGGCAATTACTTATTGTGGAGATCTTATTGGATAGATTTTTGCTCCAAGCAGGCAGAAACTTAAAGAAGACATGGAATTAATATTACAGTAGATATGTTGACTGGGACAGGACAATTTACTGATTTGGAACAGCAGTTATTATGATTTGCAAGCTTATAATCAGATTAGTACACATGCCAGAAAGGTGTGGAGAGATTTGCCTATTAAAGGGAAAAAAAAAAAAAAACAACCTAGATTTCAGTCAAATCCAACAAGGACCAGAGAAGAACTTTTCAGACTTCATGGCGCATCTGTAACAAGATGTAAGTTTCATGATAGGAGATGCAAATGCCTCTCAGGTATTAAACAGCTAGCTTTTGAAAATGCTAATAAAGTTTGCCAAGAAACAATTCGACCAAATTGCAAGAAAGAGTCTGTCTGATTATATTGCCTTTGTGCCAATGTGGGTCAAACGCATTTACAAGGTCTAACTATTGCTGCCACATTAAATCAGGCTTTGCAAACTTCATTATAGGAGAACCATTACCAAAGGCAGTGTTTTAATTGTGGAAAGGTAGGACACATGGCGAAGGACCGCAGGCTACCACAAAGACAAAGGGGCCCACTTGGTTTCTGGCTGTGCCATGAAGAGGCAACCATGAGGCACAAGGAAGCCCAGCATGTTGTAGGGTTGCCTCCATTTACACAGCAGGAAAACTGGTGGTGGGGTCAGCCTGAACCCCACCATACTTGGGTGTTACAATTTGCTCTAGAGGAGCAGCCATTGGCTCCAGGTCATCTATCATTCACTCTAGCTCAGGCTCCTTGCACACAGGCCCAACCTTAAGATTCATCCAGGATATTTTCAGTTCAGGAACCAGGAGCTCCATCCAGCATCAGAATTCATACTACCTCCAGAGATAGGCACACAATTAGTTTCTACAGGAACTTATGGACCACTGCCATTAGATATGTTAGATTTGATTGGGAAGAAACAATCTAACTCAAAAAGAAAATCAGGTATTACTGGGTGGTCTTGATGTCAATTGGGGAAATTAAGATCACAGTTCAAACAAACTTCATTATTCGGCTTTCTCCTAACTATACAATTGCACCGATAATTTTTTTGCCTTGCCACTCTACAGGGAAAGATTTAGTGGACTGACCAGGTGAAATTCAGATTTCCAGGTCCTCAGACAGACCCTATTGGATGCAATTGATTAAGCAAGAGCACCCTTGGATCTTAAAATTAACTAGAAAAATTTTAAAGGCATACTAGATACAGGGGCGGACAATCAATCATTTGCAGCAGATTTTGGCCTGAAAATTGTCCTTTGCATTCTGCACTTGCCAGTTTAGAGGGGTTTGGACAGATCTCACAGCCTGCTTAGAATGCCCAATACCTCTGATGGGAAGATAAGGTAGGCAATACAGGACTCTTTAAACCTTATGTCCTTGATACATTGCCAGTAAATTTACAGGGGTGAGATATTTTGAGTAGCCTAGGAGTATTACTAATGACTCCTAACTCCATGGTGTCACCTCAAATGCTTAATCAAAGATTTCCTTCTACTAAAGGATTAACAGGTAAGAAACAAGAAGGGTATTTACCTATGACTCAGTCTTCTCAATGAAGACAACTTAATTTATTCAATTCACCCAATCAAAATTTTTAATGGTGGCATTGGTTTCTTCCCCAGCCCAGAAAATGGCATAAAAAATCAACTGGCTTTCTGAGGAACCAATATAGGTCAATCAGTGGACCCTCACAGAGGAAAAGCTCCAAATAAGCAATATTTTAGTCCAAGAACACCTTCAGGCTGGACATACAGAGCCTACTCTGAGTCCTTGGAATACTCTAATTTTTGTGGTGAAGAAAAAATCTGGCAAATGGAGATCATTACAGGCTCTTAGAGTGATTAATTGTACAATGAAACCAATGGGAGCCTTACATCTTGGGCTTCCTTCTCCTACAGCCATCCCTCTTGATTATCAATTAATAGTTATATATTTAAAAGATTGTTTTTTCACTATACCATTGCATCCAGAAGATTGTAAGAGATTTGCTTTTACATCCCAGCTATCAATTTCAAAGAGCCAGTTAAAAGATTTTGCTGGAAAACACTACCCCAAGGAATGTCTAATAGTCCAATGTTCTGTCAAAATTTTGTAATACAGGCTATAGCTCCTTTATGGGAACAATTCCCTGATACATATATAATCCATTACATGGATGATATACTTTTGGCTCATGCTAGTTCAGATGTGATTTTGAAAATTTTTGCTCACAATTTTAAGAAACTTCACTTACTGCAATGGGTTTATGCATTGCACCTGAAAAGGTACAAAAGTCTTCTCCTTTTCAATATTTAGGTAATGTAATTGAAGGATGCACAATTCAATCACAAAATCTACAAAGAAGAGTTGATAGCTTATGTACACTTAATACTATTAAAAGTTACTAGGTGATATTAATCAACTCGACCAAGTTTAAAACTAACAACTGCATATTTTAGTCCTTTGTTTTAGATTTTACAGGGTGATCCTTCTCCAACTCTCCTCATCAATATCATTTTATGACAGAAGCAAGGACTGCCTTAACAAAGACTGCCTTAACAAGAATCTGCCATTAAGACTACACAGCTTACTAGAATTAATCCACAAGAGCCTATATATTTATTAACATTTCCCACTGTTCATACCCCTACAGGAGCAATATGGCAATCATTGGGAATTATTGAATGGCTTCACCTAGCTCATTCTCCTCAAAAGTTTTTTATTCCATTCCATGACTTTATTGCTCAGTTCATTTTTAAAGGAAGAGCAAGAGTTTTACAGATGGTTGGGTCAGAGCCTAATATTATTGTACCCCTTTGTCTTCTCAACAGCATAATTGGCTTTGGCAATCCTCCAATATTTGGCATATAGCTTTTCCTAATTTCCCTGGTCAAGTAGAAAGCCATTACCCTAATGATAAACTTATTCAGTTTGCTCTTGAAACTACATTTATTTTTCCCCAAAATGTATATGCTCAACCAATAGTTGGAGCACTAATAGTATTTACTGATGGCTCAAGTTCAGGAAACCTAGGTTTGTATGGCCATGTTCATACAGAGATACTACAGACATCATATGTTTCTACATAATGAGCAGAACTTCAAGCTCTCATTTGAGCTTTAATTGATTTTTCTAATGAGCCAATCGATATTTTGTCTGATAGTTTGTATGCAGTTGGAGTTATAAAAATATGGAAACATAAACTATTGCAAGAGTTATTTAATTTGTTTCATACTTTACAATAGACAATTCAAATGCATCACCCTCTGTGTTTCATCAGCCATATAAGGGCACATTCTAATCTTCCAGGTCCTTTAGTATCAGGCAATGATAAGATTGATAAACTTGTTGCTATTTGTCAACAAATATCTTTATATGATTTTGCACAAGTCATATTCTTTTACATCATAAGTTTACATAAAAACATTTAATATTACTAAGGAACAAGCTTGTCAAATTGTTAGTCAATGTCCACAATTGTTTTACATATTCTATCTGCACCAATTGGGGTTAATCCCCATGGCTTATGAGCAAATCAGTTATGGCAAATGGATGTAAATCACATCCCTCAATTTGGCAAACATTGTTATGTTTGTGTTATTGTTGATACTCACTCTAGATTTATTTTTGTCACTGCCCATGTAAAAGAAAATACTCAACATGTTATTTCTCATTGCCTAGCTACTTTTGGAGCATTAGGATGTCCTTTACAGATTAATTCTTATAATGCTCCAGCTTATTCTAGTTCTTCTTTTCAACAGTTTTGCCATCAATTTTGTATTGACCACAAAACAAGTATTCCTTATAATCCTCAAGGTCAAGCCATTGTAGATGAAGCTCATTTATCTATTAAGCTACAATTACAAAAACAAAAGGGGGAAATAAGACCTCACAAGATACCTTAATTATGCTTTGTTTGTTTTAAATTTTTAAAATTGTGACACTGAAGGACACACTGCAATCAAGAGACACATGCTTTCCACTGCAACAGGTCCCTTGGGCCACATTTGGTCAAAAGCTTTGCAAACAGGACAATGCAAAGGACAAGATCCAGTGATAATGTTGGGTAGAGGTCATGGCTTGCATTCTCCCAGGAGGTGCCTTTCATCCTATTTGAGTGCCTGAATGGGCCATCAAACATGGAGGACCTAGAACTAAAGTTCAAATGACTCAAGATCGATCCAGAGATGTCAGCCCTGACCCCCAGCAGAAAGAGGAAGCTGCAAAGGAGAAAAGGATGAAGAAGGCCCAGAGAGACTAAATGTTGAAACTTCCATGATGGAAATAACTGAAGAATCTAATGCTACAACTGAACTGATAGTTCAACAACAAGGAGGAACTAAAACTCCAGCCATGATTTGGGGGCCATGTTTTCTCTGTTGAGTTGTCAGGTAAATGGATCTAGAGAGAAATCTGTCAGACATATTTTCCAAATCCACCTTTAGTACACCCAGTGGGGTGGACTGGAGAATACATCTCAGTATTTACTAATAATACTCATATGATGGGTAGTTTATAGATACTCATATTACACCTATCCATGTGACTGGATTTAATTTTACTGGTTATAGTAGACAACTACCTATATGTTGGTCCCATGCTGGCTGTCTAAGGGTATCTTTCAAGGAAAAGACAGCATAGGGGAAGCCTAGACCAGCCAATTATACTGGCCTTTGGGACTCAAAGCCAGACAGTTAGTAAAATGGAACTTTCTCATAACAAGCCAGACATTTCTGCAGAATGTCCACCAATACCTTACTGTCCTAATAGTTATGCAATCAAATTTGACACCTTTTCTAAATGCATGGAATGTGCAAATGTCTTGCCAGTACAACATAAGGTTTCTAGAAGTAGTGGATATATTGTAGACTGGTCTCCAAGAATTGACAAAAGGTAATTACATAAGGATGCCATAACCCCTGGAGGTTTTGTTGGTAATATCCTAATATTCAGTGAAGATGGTATCCAAAAAGATGTTTAGCACTTAATTGTAACCTCAGATTTTCTACATTATACAGATAGCTCTACGCCTGACTTTGTAGGCAAGAATTATGAAGAGGGTTCCTGCTATGGTGTGCAGACCTGTGTTCAATCTCCTTATTCTTTAATTTCTGGAAATGTAAGAGTTAAGAAAAAAAGATGATAAATATCTTGTAGCCTGTAAAAAATGCAATTTAACTAATTGCATTAGTAGATATAACAGATGGAAAGGAACATTAATCCTTCACCAGCCCTCCTTTGTCTTACTAACAGCCAACATTTCAGAATATTGGTCTGTTGATGCTGGTGTTAAGGTTTTACAACAGGTGCATGCTCAGTTAACCAGACCTAATTGAGCTCTTGGTCTCATAATTCTTGGAGTGGCTGCTTTAATTTCATTCATTGCCTCTACAGTTACAGACTCGGTGGCTATATCTAAAGCATTCAACATGCAAATTTTCTTAATAATTTGGCTAAAAATACTTCCAAAGCCCTCCATAAACAGATAAATATCGATGAAAAGATTGAAACTAAATTGAATGCCTTAGAAGCTACTGTCATAAATATTGGTTATGAACTTTCTGCTTTCAAGTTTAAGGAAAGATTTAAATGACATGCTGACTATAAATATGTCGGTGCTACTGTAGCCAAATATAATGCTTCCCAATGGAATTGGGGAAAGGTTAAAAATCAAATAATGGGTATTTAGCATAGCAATAAAAATAGCCTGGATCTTATGGAGTCACATCACCACAATCAGGATATTCAAAAAAGCAAAACTGATCTTATGGATCCTCCTCTCTAGTTGATCAAGTACTTCAAGATTTGAATGGCTTTAATCCTGGAAATATGCTGAAACATTCTGCATGGTATATTATTGAAATGATATGTTTGGTACTAATTCTTGTATAGCAATAGAAGGTTGGAGCACCCTCAGAACAAAAATCCTGGAACTTGAAGTAACAGCTCATCATTTACATTTACAAAGGAAAGAGGGGTATATGCAGGAAACCACCTGTGAATCACTTGAGGGTCTTCTCTCAGTATGAAAGCCAGAGAGATTTAGGTTTGGCTTTGTGAACTGTTCGTGGCTCCTCTCATGCAATAGATTGCCCAATGCACGTGACCTTTATCTCCACTCCACTAGGAAGACCCTTCACAGTAGCTCCAGAGATGGGCGCAACCCATGGGGAACTGAACAGACCACCTGCTACCTTTTATGTCAAAGAACATTCCATGAAAAACCTTTGATTTTCTCCTAATATAAATAAAACAAGCACAGGCTCTATTTTGCTCTTTTTGCTATGGAAGCTTGATCCATATGATCAACTAGCCCATCCTGCCCCTGCTTTCTGAAAATACTCCCTGCATCCTGTTTGCCATTCTATTTTTCTTAGCTTTTATTGCACAGGCAGCCCATTCCACCTAGGGTAACCCCATTTCCACCGCCTGTGTGGGACATGGGCAGGATGCCATTTTGCCTTATTTGTAAAACTGAATTCAGATTTGATTTTTCTTTATTTGGCTATTCTTCTAGTGTAATTTTTCCCCATGTGGGTTTTCATTTTTATTTTTTATCTCTTCTGCAAAAAGTATTTCAGTGAATATTTTATAGTTCAGGCTTGCATGTTATGAATTCTATTACTCTCTACTAACCATGAAAGGTTTTTATTTCATCTTCATTTCTGAAGGATAGTTTTTTATTAGCTTTATTGATTTTATTTTTTAAATACATGACAGCAGAATGCATTACAATTCTTATTACACATATAGAGTACAATTTTCATATCTTTGTATATAGAGTATGTTCACACCAATTCATGCCTTTATACATGTACTTTGGTGTTTAAAAAAAAGTATGTGATGGACATCATTATCCAAAGTACATGTATGAAGACCTAATTCGAGTCTTCATACATGTACTTTGGATAATGATGTCCATCACATTCCGCCAACCTTGCTACTCCCCTGCCTCCTCCTTTTCCCTCCCACCCCTCTTCCCTATCTAGAATTCATCTAATCCTCCTATGCTCCCCCTCCCTACCCCACTATAAGGCAGCCTCCTTATATCAGAGAAAACATTCAGCATTTGTTTTGGGGGGATTGGCTAACTTCACTTAGCATTATCTTCTCCAGTGCCATCCATTTACCTGCAAATGCCATGATTTTATTCTCTTTTAATGCTGAGTAAAATTCTATTGTGTATATATGCCACATTTTTTTTATCCATTCATCCACTGAAAGGCTTCTATGTTGGCTCCACAGTTTAGCTATTGTGAATAGTGCTGCTATAAACATTGATGTGGCTGTGTCCCTGTAGTATGCTGTTTTTAAGTACTTTGGATATAGTCCGAGGAGAAGGATAGCTGGATCAATTGGTGGCTCCATTCCCAGATTTCAAAGGAATCTTCATACTGCTTTCCATATTGCTGTACCAATTTGCAGTCCCATCAGCAATGTATGAGTGTCATTTTCCCCACATCCTCTCCAACACTTATTATTGTTTGTATGCATAATAGCTTCCATTCTGACCGGAGTGAGATGATATCTTAGAGTAGTTTTGATTTGCATTTCTCTGATTGCTAGAGATGATGAGCATTTTTTCCTATATTTGTTGATTTATTGTATATTCTCTTCTGAGAAGTGTCTGTTCAGGTCCTTGGCCCATTTGTTGATTGGGTTATTTGTTTTTTTCAGTACTTAGCTTTTTTAGTTCTTTATATACCCTAGAGATTAGTGCTCTATTTGATGTGTGAGGAGTAAAAATTTGCTCCCAGGATGTAGGCTCTCTGTTCATCTCACAGATTGTTTCTTTTGCTGAGAAGAAACTTTTTAGTTTGATTCCATCCTATTTATTGATTCTTGGTTTTAATTCTTGTGCTAATGGAGTCTTATTAAGGAAGTTGGCACCTAATCCCACATGATGAAGATTAGGGCCTACTTTTTCTTCTATTAGATGCAGAGTCTCTGATTTAATTCCTAGGTCCTTGATCCATTTTGAATTAAGAAAAGATAGCATCTTCAACAAACAGTGCTGGAAAAACTGGAAATCCATATGCAACAAAATGAAATTAAACTCCTATCTCTCACCATGCACAAAATTTAACTGAAGGATAGTTTTGTTAGATACACTAACTTAGTTGGTACCTGTTTTCTTTCAGGGGTTGTTATGTATTATTCTAAGCCTTCCTGGTTTTTAGGGTCTAGATAGAGAAATCAGTTGAAATTTGAAATCACTTACCTCTATGAATATGCCATTTTTCTCTTGCTACTTTTAAATTTCTATCCTTATACTGTATAATAGGTATTTTAATTACAATGTGTATTAAATAGGATCTTCTTTGATCTTGCCTATTTTGGTTTCTATATGCATTTTGATTTGATTTCCATCTCATTCCAAAGATATAAATATTATTTCATTTAAAAGTTTGTGCATTCCTTTACTATCTGTTTCAGAATCTTCATCTAATGATAATGATTTTTAAAATTTAGTCTCTCTATGTTATTCTGAATTTCTTCAATATCTGATCAGAGTCTCTTAACATCTTTTCTAACTATTCATTTTGTTTTCAATACTCTATACTTAGTCTTCAAGACCTGAGAATCTGTCTTCAAAGTGTTCTTATCTATTGGTGATGCTTTTCATTGAATTTTTAATTTGACTCATTGAGTTTTTTATTTGCAGGATTTCCATTTGGTTATTTTTCAGAATCTCTTTTTATTGAAATAAACTTTCACATTCTATATTTTCTAAATTCATTCCTTATATCTTCTTTTAGATCACTAAGCATTTTAATTATCAATTTTATAAATTCTTTCTCTGATATTTCCTAAACTATGATGTCAATGGGGTCAGTTAGTGATCAATTGTTGAAGCATTAGGGGTGGTTTGTTCATGCTACTTTATTTTTCATGCTACTTGTATGTTTACTCATATGTTTGGATAATTATCACTTCTACTTTTATGCAAGGGATTACTTGTTGAGCTTCTTTCTCCTAAGAGGCCTGAACTGGGTGACTATCCAGCTGTTGATCCTTTCACTCAATGTGTACCTTCTACTGTTCCCAGGATCAGCACTCCTCTCTGGTCAGCTTTTCTTTTACTTCTTCCTTTCTGGAATGTGGGGGGCTTGGGTATGGCTGAATAACCACTCCACGATCTTGATCATATCTGATTTTAAATGAATATCAGTCTGAATAAAAATACAAGGCAAGATATTAATGAAGGAATGATTAGGCTGTGTTTTGAAGGGTGATATATCTTTGGGTCAATGCTATCTATCACTAGATATATTTTTCAAACCCGATATACTTACTGAGAAACTTGAGTTTGTCAGGAAATTGTGAGATTTACCATATTCACTGTGTGGTCAACTGCTGGGAGCCATTAGCCAAGTAGGTATGACAATTTCCTTGCCAGCGTACCCCATGTTGCAGTGACATTGAATGTAGGTGACCTACATTTTCAAGATTATATATTTTGTCTTCATTATCTGAGATTCTGCCTTCCAAGTGATCTGATCTGTTGGTGATGCTTTCTACTGAGTTTTTAATTTGGTTTATTGTTTCCTTCATTTCAAGGGTTTCTTGTTGGGTTTTGTTTTTTGTTTTTGTTTTCATTTTTGTTTTCAGAAACTCTATCTCCTTATTGAAGTAATATTTTGCTTCCTGTATTTGCTTATGTAGTTCTTTATCAAAATAATCTTTTGCTCCCTGTATTTTCTCTCTTATATCATCCTTTAATTCACAGAACATTGTAATTATGTACATCCTGAACTCCTTTTCTGGCAGTTTTTCTGCTGTGCTGGTCATGTATTCTAATAATGTAACATCTTGGTTTATTTGGGGCATTTTCTTCCCTTGTTTTTTTCATGTTGTTTGTGTATCTTCCCTTCTAGCACTGTGGATCTGAGGTGTTACTCTTTTTACCCTAAAGGCTTATAGTGTCCCTGCACAGTTCCAATATCTCTCTTTTAAGAGGGAGAAGAATATTAACAGATCACAATGCAAACAATATACAGCCTTAAACCAAATAGCTGCTATTAAGACATTTAGAGTTTTGTCACAATATATAGAAATGTTGAGTTCAATTATTATCTACAATATTAAGAATAGGCTTGCAAAAGGGTCTACACTTTCTAATGGTGGGCAAAGAGCAAACTGGAGGTGGGGTGTAGGAAGAGATGTTAAGGAGGTAGGAGGTGAGGATATGAAGTTATTAGATCTTATGAAGCTTGAAAGAGGAATCTAAAGAAATTGGTTGAAAGCAGAAGAAAAAAGAGAAAGTGATTTGGTGAAGACAAGTAAGTGGGAAGACAATAGAGAGAGTACAATAAACAAACATAAAAATTAAGAAAACTTTTTAAAAAGTAAAAATAGGAGAAAAAAGAATATACAACACAACTATTATTTACTATTCAGACATCCCAGTCCTCATTAGCCTCATTCATGGAAAGTACTTGGTTTCACAAATGTCGGGGATGTGACAGTGGGAGAAGAGAGAGAGAAAAGAAGAAAAAAAATGAGAAAAAAAAAACTCAAAGGAAAATACAAGGATTGTTTTTGTTGGAGCTCAGTATCTTTCCTGCTTCCCTTCTCATCCAGTAGGTGGGGTTGTCTGTTGTTTGCTGGTATTTCCACCCTCAGGATGGTGAAGGTTATTAAGGTGGGAGCGTTGTCTTGGGGGCAGAGCTTCTCGAGGTCAGGTATAGCACTTCCTGGTCCCCAATGAGAGACTGCACCCCCAAGGATCTCCTTTGGGGCCCACTTATGTGATATGGGTGCCTAGTGTTATCTCCTTATATCACCTGCAGGCCTCACAATTCCTGATCTCTAATTTAGTCTCTAAATTGTATATCACTACCCCCCCACACACTTTCTTTCTACTTCCAAACCAGAAACCTCTTTCTCCAGAGTTCTTGTGAGCTGCATTCTGAGGGCCACACACCTGCCACAGAGAGCTGTTTTGTATGGAGCAGCTCAGGACCAGGCTTTGCAAGCTATGGACTGGCCACATAGCCTCAAGAACTGTGCTGAGTCAAAGGCTGCAGGGCAGAGGAGGGAGTTGGGGGCTATAGGTACCTTAATATTGCTTCTATACCCCAGCAGGTGTCCCAAGCTGGGAGTTGCCCCAACTAAAGATGGTGACAAAGGTGTCCTAAGATGGAGGCAGCTGCTTTCAGAGATGGGGTATTGGGTCAGGTTGGGCTGGGTGGTGGCAATGGCAGTGTGTTCAGAGATGCAGCTCTATGGCATGCAGTGGTGTGGCTGGTGACTTTCTCCAGACCCTGTTCCTGTGTCCCCAGGTGCAGGCTACCACATGTAGGGGACTATGGCAGTGGATGCAGTGTCCCAAGATGGAGGTGACCAGGAGACCCCCACGTTGGTACTTAGGGGCCCACATGGGAGTGGTGGCCACAGGTCCTGCATCTGGGAAGTGGTCAGGTATCCTGTGTGGGAGCAGTGACAAGGATTCCTGTGCAGATCCCGCACAGGTGTTGATGCTGGTGGTACTGCCTGGGCATGTGACTGGTGGTCCTGCATGGGTGAGCATCCAAGAGTCCTGTGCTGACACTGAGGTCTGGAGACCTGTGCAGGTATGGTGGCCTGAATTCTTGCATGGGAGGAGCTGTTGGGGGTCCTCTAATAACATGCAGAAAAACAGTATTCCCACTACTACAATCCCAGGTCATGAGCAACACAGAGTGAAGCCTCCCTCTAGCCCACCATCTTGGATCATTGGAGAGATTCTATTTTAACCAACCTCTCCTGTAGACTTCTCCAGGAAAACGGTGTTATGTGCATAATGACCAATAGATGTCCCCCCGAACCTCCAGAGATTCCTCTAGTCCACAAAGCAGGAAAATAAACAAGGAAATGTACAGTGGTTTTTCCACAATCAAGGTTATAGTGGTAACCAAGAATCAGCAATGCCCTTAAAGCTGAATTCTCCAGGTGCAGGGGTCTCCAGCTCTGGGAGAGCTAGAATCCCTAGCACTTTGCTAAAGGAGACCAGAAATAACTTTGGCAAAGTAGGGCAATGAGAGGCAGGTTTTCTGGACCATTTTGAAGCTCAAGTTTAAGGAGAAGTCCCAAGAAAAATGAACAATTTTCTCCAGCCACAGGCACCTAAATGCTTGTCCCCCCGCCCCCCCTCCCCCCCTCCCAACTCAGATAAGACCTTCTCTCTCTACTATGCCAGGTCCACCACTAACCCGCATACTGAAAAACTGGGATAAGTTTGACCCATAGACACTCAAGGAAAAGCACTTCATTTTCTTCTGCTACCAGGCCTGGCCTCAATACAAACTCCCTGCTGGAGAATCCTGGCTGCCAGAGGGAACTATCAAGTTTAATACCATTTTACAACTTGATAGATTTTGCAAAAAGGAAGGGAAATGGTCTGAAATTCCTTATGGTTAGACTTTCTTTATGTAAAAACCCCTAACTATGCCAACAGTGTAAATTAGACTCAGCTATGATCACTGCCATGAGGGGAGAAAATCTTAAGAAATCACCTACTGAGGAAGAGTAATCAGGAGGACTCCCAAAACCTCCATCCCTGTTGGATGTCCATCATCAGCCCTCCTATCTTCCATACCCTGACCCTTCTCCATCTGTCCCAACAGACACATCAAATATACTACCCTTCCAGGAGATGCTAGGAAGAGAATTTAGACAAATTAAAGTATATACCCCTTTCTCCCTCCCAGACTTAAGGCAGATAAAGATGAACTTAGGGAGATTTTCAGAGGATCCACATAAATATGCTGAAGCATTTCAGAACTTATGCCAGGCATTTGACATCACCTGGAAAGATATTGAGCTATTACTTAACCAGACTTTAACCTCTAGAGAAGGAAGCCACTCTAAAAGCAGCTGAGCAATTTGGAAATGACCTACATCTTACTCATGCCCCAATAGCACAAACTAGAAGCAAACCCAACTATCCATCAGGAGCAAAGGGAGTTCCCAAAAATAATCCTGACTGAGATCCAAAGGATGCCTAGAGAATTAAACACCTCCAGACATTAATCCTTTAGGCCCTTCACGGAATCAAACAAAAAAACCCGTTAAATGTTCTAAGGTCTCTGAAATTACACAGGACCCCCAAGAAAGTCCTATTATTTTCATGGAGAAATTCAGGGAGGCAATGAGAAAACACATAATCATGGATCCTGAATCCACAGAGGGCTGCATACTTTTAAAAAATAATTTTATCCTTCAGTCAACCCCAGACATTTGAAGTAAATTACAAAAATTGGTATATGGCCCTAATCAATCCTTGTATGATATCCTCCAACTTGCTACCTCCATTTTTTATAATAGAGATCAAGAGGGAAAAAAGGAGAGAGAACATAGAGACAAGAAAAAGGCTGATGTGATAGTCTTGACCTGCAATGAAATAAGCTTCCCAGGTAAAAGAGGATGAAAATGGAATGCACCTCAAACCAAAAAAGAGAATTTTTTCTATTGTGCAAAAGAGGAACATTTCAAAGGGGATTGTCCACAAGCCAGACCTCCAAAGCCCTGCTCTAAATGTCAACACGATCTTTGGAGTAGTAATTGTCCCCAGAGACATAGGTCCTTGAGGCCAGACTCCTCCCCACAGGCCTGAAAGAGCCTGGGGTCAATTCTAATGGCTCCCATAACTTCTATCACTACACATGAGATTGGGTACACTTCTCTGTAGGAAGACAACAGGTAAACTTCCTCTTAGAAACTGGCACCAGTTTTCCTGTGCTCACCTCTTACTCTGGACCTCTTTCCTCTAATACTATAATGGCACAAGGAGTGTTTGGATGGCTTATTATCAAAAAGTTTACTCCCCCACTGAGTTGTGAGTGGGACAGAATATTTTTGTATGCATTCCTAATAGTTCCAGAATGCCCTACCCCTTTATTGGGAAGGGACTTAGTTTCAAAACTTCAGGCTTCCATTACAATAAATTTGGGACCACTAGGAACATTATGTTGTCCTCTATTAAATTGTGACATAAATCCTGAAGTATGGGCCACTGAAGGCAAAATTGGATGGGCAAAAAGTGCAGTCCCAATTACAAAAGTCTTAAAGGATCCCTCTATCTTTCCACATCAGAGATAGCAACCCCCATGTGCAAAGGCAAAAAAAAAAAAAAGCTGGGGGGTACTTATTAAATGATCATTCAGAACCTCAAATGGCAGAAACTTAGTGTCCTGAAACAGCCCATGTAACACAGTCATTTTAGGAGTCCAAAAACCAAATGGGGAATGGCGCCTAGTGCAGAACCTTGGAATAATTAATGAAGCAATCATTCCCCTCCACCTGTAGTTCCTAACCCATATACTCTGTTATCTGATACTCCAGCAGTTGCTGCTTTGTTTATAGTGTTAGATTTAAAAGATGCCTTTTTCCATATATCCCTAGACTCTCAATTGAAATATCTGTTTGCTTTCGAGGAACTGGATAGTGGATCTCAATTAACCTGGACAGTACTGCCCCAAGGATTTAGAGATAGCTCTCACCTGATTGAAGAAATCCTAGCTAAAGCAGCAGAATACAGGGATAGAACATCCATAATTGCTCTCCAATATGTAGATGAAATCCTTTTATGTGCCTTCACCCAGAAAGAATCCCAAAAGTCCAATACAGAATTCCTAAACTTCTTAGCTGATAGAGGTTACAAAGTCTCAAAGATGAAGGCTCAATGATGCCAAAAACAAGTTCAATATTTAGTATTTTAATTATCTCAAGGAATCCACAAGTTAGAATAGGAAAGAATAACACCCATAGGATAATATTCTATACCCCAGACCATATGGCAACTCAGAGGCTTCCTAGGGATAACTGGATACAGCAGACTTTGGATTCCTGGGTATGGAGAATTAGCAAAGTCTCTTTACAGCCTCCTTAAAAAAACTTTACACCAAGGAACCACTTCCCTGATATGGGAGCCAGGACATATTAAGGTGTTTAAGGCATTAATGGGGGCTCTACTGCAATCTCCTGCCCACAGTTTACCTACTGAACAAGAATTTAACCTGTTTGTCACTGAGAGAGGAGGAATAGCCCTTGGAGTGATCACACAAAAGAATAGACCCGCTCAACAGCCAGTAGCTTATCTCAGTAAGGAACTTGACATAATATCTCTGGGATGGTCCCACTGTTTGTGAGTAGTAGCCCTACTAGGCCCTGAGGTAATTAAAACCACCCTGGAAAGAGACCTTATTGTATACATCTCCCGTGATCTCTCAGGAATTTGAAATCGAAAAGAAGGACTTTGGCTCTCAGACAGTTTGCCTTCTAAAATATCAGGCTTTGCTTCTAGAAGGACCCCTAACTCAAATAAGGACTTCCTCTAATTTAAACCCAGCCACTTTTATCCTGGAGACATTAGAGAGAAATCCAAAACATGACTGCCAACAGGTCCTAGCTATAAATTACTCAGCCCAAAAAGACCTTCAAATCCTTTCCCTGTCCAATCCAGACCACACCATGTTCGCAAATGAGAGTTCCTTTATGGAACAAGGAGAACACAAAGCTGGATATGCTGTGGTAACTTTACATGATACCCAGAGGTACAACATTTGCCCCAGGCACAAATTCACAGCTCACAGAATTTATAGGCCTAAACAACTGAGAGTTAATATTTACAATGATTCTAAATACACCTACCTAATCCAGCATGCACATGCAGCAATTTGGACAGAGGGAGGATTTCAAACATCTGGGGGAATATGAGCAGATATTGTTGTGTTGTAAACTAATCAATAAAATCAGTAAGAGTTTAAGTTATAGGTTATAGATTAGTATAAAAATATAGATTATAGATGTAAGATTTTGATAAGTGAGATAAGACAATTATAAAGCAAGAACTGTCATAGATAGGACTAAGATTCTATTTGGCTGACTTCTATAAAAACTGTTACAAGAGCTGTTCTGAGAAACTGAAATGTACTTTGTACCCCACAGAATGCAATTAACTCAGGATATGGTGGTGGTCGTGGTGAGCTACATCATGGATTTGAGTACATTTAAGGGTCTACATGATTTTAAAATAGATTATCACCCCCGCTCAGCTGAAACTCAGGATATGGTTGTCTAACACTTGTTCGGACTCAAGATGCAATTAAGCTAACTGCTTTTTTTAGCCTCTATAACATACTTGCTTGCATGACACTGAGAAAAGCCCTGAGTTGGGGTTGTTGTCCTTAAATTCCCAAGACACGGGCCAGGAAATTGCTGTTCTCCCACAGGGCATCAGTCTATATGGGCGGGAGACAGTCCCTGGCCAGGTAAATAAAGCTCCCTTTTGTTTGAATTAGGACTCAGAGTGTCTTCTGAGGCAGCTCCCCATAACAATATTAAAACTGTTAGAAACTGTTTATTTACCCAAATAGGTAGCAGGACATCAATGAGGCTGCTCCAAGGACATCAGTGAGACTGGCTGCCTTGCTGTCCATCCCCAGATCAACTCCACCATTTCCTGACATTCAGCTGAAAAAACCTCCAGACAAGGATAATATATGCTCTTTGGCTAAGAGAAGTCGCCTAGCATCAGAGGTATTTGGGGGCTCATGATTGCCCTAGGATTGTGTGATTTGCATTGTTATTCTTCCAAGGACATTAAAAAAATAGATGAAATAGCAGAAGACAATAGACAAGCAGATCAGCAGGCCAAAGAGGCAGCTAAGGGCACTTTACAACAAATGACATTAGCCCCTCTAATATGGACAGACCCTCCCCCAGAGATTAAGCCTCAATACATCCAGGAGGAAACACACCAGGCCTTATGTGAAGGAGGTGTTCTCTTCCTTCTGGGTATCACTAGTGGTTACTACTGACTCAGTCTGAAGTGCAGTTAGATTCAATAAAATCTATTTTATTGATGCTCATCACACTTCAGACACACATCCTAATTCTAAGTGCTAAGTCTACACCTAAGGGTCCCAGGCACTCACCTGTGATGTGTCTTAAGTCCAGACCACTGGAACTTGATCCAGGCCAGAGGACAATGGTGGAGGGGGGGGACAACAGCAACAAAGGTCTCAGGCTCTCTATCCAGGTCCTGTTAGTTCTACTGGCCCCCAAAAGGCTGGATTTTTAAGTCTTAGTTCAGTTGTGCTTACAGCTATAACTGGGTGAGCTCTGGGGTCTATGCCTGGGTGTAGACTCTTACATCACTAACTTCAGTTTGTCTAAGTTCTGCAGGGTATCTGCAGTTTACATTACACCATAGACATAATGCTTACAGTCTTTATCTAACACACATACTAATTAATATAATCCACAGTCAATAATCCTATGATATTTTCTGGTACTCACGTGACTGGGTGGATTCAAATGGAATATAACATACTTTAATTACCTGCTGTTTCTCAATGGAAGATTTTACACACCTGCTGGCAGAGGCGCTATTAATAATTACTCAGAGGCGAATTGTATTTAAATGCAAGTGTATTCGATCACACCAATCATCAAACACAAACAATTAATGCAAACAGTATTGGGTGTGCTTAAGCACCCCAACTAGCATTAATACAGACTAACTAGGCCAATCACGAGCCCCAAAATACCTCTGATGCCACACAACTTCTCCTAGCCGCAGAGCAGATATTATCCTTGTCTGGAGGTTTGAGCTGACTGTTGGATGTAAGGAAATGGTGGAGTTGATCAGGGGAAGCAAGGCAGCCAGTCTCACTGATGTCCTTGGAGCAGCCTCATTGATGTGGCAGAACAAGTAGTTTAAATATAGTTCCAAATTGGTGGTGTTTGTTGGTAATTGGTTACACCCAGTGAGAGTCAATGTCCATTGATCATGTCCAGTGAGATAATGAAATAGCAACAGGGCATGTTCTTTGCGCATGTCCATGAAGCTACTTATCAATTGTATCCACTTATTGTTAAGAATGCCTATGGCTAGTGCCCTTTATAGCTTTCTATCAATTGTAATTAGGCATGACTATCATGCTATGGTTGCTATGGTAGTTACCTAGATCATGTAGTCTAAATGGAATGAATGTAGTTTGTACTTGCATAAAGGAAAGCTCTGGCTGATTCACACTTCCTGCTTAGCATTGTTTTTGCTATTCTGGGTCTTTTATTTTTCCATATGAATTTCATGATTGCTTTCTCTATTTCTACAAGAAATGCCGTTGGGATTTTGATTGGCATTGCATTAAACCTATAGAGAACTTTTGGTAATATCGCCATTTTGATGATGTTAGTTCTGCCTATCCATGAACAGGGTATATTTTTCCATCTTCTAAGATCTTCTTCTATTTCTCTCTTTAGGGTTCTGTAGTTTTCATTGTATAAGTCTTTCACCTCTTTTGTTAGGTTGATTCCCAAGTATTTTATTTTTTTTGAAGATATTGTGAATGGAGTGGTTGTCCTCATTTCCATTTCAGAGGATTTGTCGCTGATATACAGGAATGCCTTTGATTTATGCGTGTTGATTTTATATCCTGCCACTTTGCTGAATTCATTTATTAGCTCTAATAGTTTCTTTGTAGAGCCTTTTGGGTCTGCTAGGTATAGAATCATATCATCTGCAAATAGTGATAATTTAAGTTCTTCTTTTCCTATTTTGATGCCTTTAATTTCTTTCGTCTGTCTAATTGCTCTGGCCAGTGTTTCGAGAACTATGTTGAACAGAAGTGGTGAGAGAGGGCATCCCTGTCTTGTTCCAGATTTTAGAGGGAATGCCTTCAATTTTTCTCCATTCAGAATGATGCTAGCCTGAGGCTTAGCATAGATTGCTTTTACAATATTGAGGTATGTTCCTGTTATCCCTAGTTTTTCTAGAGTTTTGAACATAAAGGGATGCTGTACTTTGTCGAATGCTTTTTCCGCATCTATCGAGATGATCATATGGTTCTTATTTTTAAGTCTATTGATGTGGTGAATAACATTTATTGATTTCCGTATATTGAACCAGCCTTGCATCCCAGGGATGAATCCTACTTGATCATGGTGCACAATTTTTTTGATATGTTTTTGTATCCGATTCGCCAGAATTTTATTGAGGATTTTTGCATCTAGGTTCATTAGAGATATTGGTCTGTAGTTTTCTTTCTTTGAAGTGTCTTTGTCTGGTTTAGGTATCAGGGTGATGTTGGCCTCATAGAATGAATTTGGAAGTTCTCCCTCTTTTTCTATTTCCTGAAGTAGCTTGAAAAGTATTGGTATTAGTTCTTCTTTAAAGGTTTTGTAAAATTCTGCTGTATACCCATCCGGTCCTGGGCTTTTCTTAGTTGGTAGTCTTTTGATGGTTTCTTCTATTTCCTCAATTGATATTGGTCTGTTTAGGTTGTCTATATCCTCCTGACTCAATCTGGGCAGATCATATGACTTAAGAAATTTATCTATGCCTTCACTATCTTCTAATTTATTGGAGTATAAGGATTCAAAATAATTTTTGATTATCTTCTGTATTTCTGAAGTGTCTGTTGTGATATTGCCTTTTTCATCCCATATGCTAGTAATTTGAGTTCTCTCTCTTCTTCTTTTTGCTAGCATGGCTATCACCTGTTCCTTTGTAACATTACCCCTTGCCCTGTTTGGGATAGAATGTTCCATGGAAACGTCTTTTGTGTGTCCCCTTCTCTTACTCTGCCCTTGGATGTGGCCTTCCTAGATGTAGCCAACCTGCTGACAGCAGACATCACGAAGCTAGACTTAGCCCCCTAAAACCTGACCCCTTGCCTCGTTTGAATGGCTTCTCCTCAATAAAAGGGGTCAGCATGTGCTCTCTCTCTTTCTGTGGACCCTTAAGGTCACTGCACCCCCAAAGAAAAAGGTATTTCTGTCTTTTGTGTGGTTATTTTGTGCAGCCCAACTAGCCCAGTTCCCCTGGAGTGACCACTGTGTATTTTAGTCGCGAGCAACCCGGCACTTATCAATTTCATACATTGCCTTGTAGAAGTCTCTAAGAATATTAGTTTGAATAGTAATATTAATATTACTATTCATACTAATATTATGATTAATATTAATAGTAATATTAATGAAGATAAGAAAGAGAGTGAGTTAGATAGGGCAGTAATGGTTTCCACTTGTTTCTCTTGTAAGTTAGATTATTTTATCGGCAACCATGTGTAATTTTTCTGTCTTGTGGGCATTACTTAACTCACCTTCAGCAGGTCCTGCTGTGGTGATCCATTCTATTTGGAGTAGTTTTCTGGGCCCTATAAATTAAAGGTGAGAGAGTTGTGGCAGGTAAATAGTCGTGTCAGGTGTGAGTATGGTGCAAAACAGGGGAAGCATAGGGCACAAAGGTCAAGATGAATGTTGAGCCTGCGTATGTCAGTTGAACCCGAACTGAAAGTGGAGTGCACACATCAGGGACATAAAGTGGAGCTTGAGATATAAGAGGAGGGTGTTTCAGCCTTCAGCAAAAAGCAAAGGCAGGTTTATAATGAGCCATAGTGAAGCAATGGGTGGTATTATAACCACTACACAAAAGGATGCATGGCCCAGGGGAATCTTGTGCCACATAGCATCCAGACAAAGAAATAGGGAAAATGTACATAACTTTAGATTTTGTTCAAACAAATTTAAATTCATGGTGGTGGTAGCATTTAGTACTGGGTTGTGAGCTACCATATAAGAAAGTTGCCTTTCATTGTTGAATAAAAGTAGCATCTGGGATGTATGTGGCAAAATTGAAAGTTGATGAGTATATAGATTTTGGAAACCTGGTCGGGGTTGGTCCAAAATGTTAATGAACAGTTGTCCGCTTCCTTGATGTGGGAGCATACGAGTGCCATTAAGAAAGCTGGTGGGGCAATGAGATAAAAAGACAGAGGAAACATAGACTGAAGGAGAGAAATAGTCCAAGGAGGAGATATTATAGTGGGCAAGGGAACAGCGGGCAGGATAATAACTGGAAGACTTATAGTTATAAATGGGTTCTTCAGAAACATCTAAGGGGGTGAATGTATCAAAAGAGGAGTTATGGGAATAAAACATGTTGACAAACACTTGATAAATATTTAAGGTAAAGTAGCAATGTGGGGTAAACATACCTTGGTAGAACGTAGATGTATTTACGAGAGGGTCAAATAACAGTAAGGTGTGGAGGTAAGAATTAATCCACTTTTTAGGTAAAATTGTGTAGGAAAGGTTGAAAAGGGCAGTTTCAAAAGGACTAGGAATCCAAAACATGGCCATAGCACCTGGATTATGTATATTAGGGAATATATGTGCTCCCATTAAAGAAGATCCCATGAAATTAAAACCTTCCACGATAAACAAAAGTTAAAAGAATTTGCAGCTAGAAAAACATCTCTTCAAAACATCCTCGACAAAGCATTACAGGAAGAGGAAATGGAAAATAACAATGAAAACCAACAGTGGGACGTAGGACAGTAAAGGGGGGG
>NW_026000164.1:8791371-8797064 GCF_001458135.2 Marmota marmota marmota | reverse complement strand
GGGGGGATAGTAGAGGATAGGAAAGGCAGCAGAACACAACAGACACTAGTATGGCAATATGTAAATCAATGGATGTGTAACTGATGTGATTCTGCAATCTGTATTTGGGGTAAAAATGGGAGCTCATAACCCACTTGAATCAAAGTGTGAAATATGATATATCAAGAATTATGTAATGTTTTGAACAGCCAACAATAAAAAATTAAAAAAATTAAAAATAAAAAAAAATAAAGAAGATCCCAGATGCATTGAAATAAAGCATGGTGTTGTTAACTTGGGTGTTCTGAATGTTGATTTTTACCTTAGTTGTGGTACCTTGGTAAGTCCTGATGAGGTATGGATTTAAAGCATCAGAAGAGAAATTGGCAGCAGTATTCAGAAAAGGAAAAAGTCCAGGAGGTAATGAGAATTGGTTTACGTGAGCTTTGAGTTGGAAAACAAACAAAAGATGGGGTAATATTGAATGTGGTAGAACAGTTAAGATGAAGATCATGTCTGGAATATCTGGTATAGAGAGTGCTAATGCACAAAAGTGTGAAAGGTGGGCACAAGGGGGTTTTGGTGGAGGCTTAAATGGTACCATGTTGATGGGTAATGGAAATACATCTGTTACGGCCAACAGAAAATGACAATATTGAGTACCAAGTGTTTGTGTACCAATATTGTACATTCATGGGCTGTTGGGAAATACTATAAATCTGTGCATCTCATAAAGAATTATGATGGTATTTCTAATTAAGAGGAAAATGGTAGGTTTGGATTTGGGAAGCTGTCTTGCTGAATGATTTGCATTCTCCTTCCTGTGATTAGAGAGGCTCTGTCGGTCACTTTCCACTTTCGTAGTGACCTGAATATTGCCCTCATCCTGCAGGTACAGGATATATCTTCAGGCATATGTATGCCTTCCTGCAGCCCCTTGGGTCAAATTACACTCACCTGTCCTTGTAACCCTGCCCCTCCTGACCTTTTTTGGATGTAACTTTCTAAGAATGAGGGTTCCCCCAATAAAAGCTCACTTTCAAATGTGCTCACCAGCCTCTTGTGACTTTCCTCACTTCCCATTTGGGGAGCTTGAGGCTGAGAGCCAAGGAGCTGTCCTGAAGCTTGATTTAAAGGTAAAGTGTGTGTCTGTGTTTTATTTGGTGTCCCAGGAAATTCACACGAGCGACCTTAAGTTCAGCTGCCAGCGCAGGTCGGGAGCAGCATTTGGAAAGTTGACGACAATAACACCAAGGTTCAGGGGAATTCAAGCCAAATAGTCCAGTCAGAGACATCTGGAAAGTATGGGGCATTCAAGTTGTCATCCTTTTCTTCTGTAGGTTCTGTGGGTTCTCCTATTATGTCATTCGAGGCAATTATGTCTGTATAATTGTCATAATAGTCCTTTTCACAAGTAAGGCAGGGAAAATAAAAAATTGAATTCCATAAGGAGAAAAATTTTACTTTGGTAGCCAGGTTACAATAGAATGATGGGCTGCTAATTGTTATTTCTGTGTATGTATATAGGGTGGTATCATTGGTGTAGTTGAAGGAAGCCAATTCATAGGAAGATGAAGATAATGTGCAAAAGAAGTATGGGTGATATACTGAGGCTGCTGTTTTTGTCTCCACACCTCAAGAGAAGAACAATGATGGGGATTGGGGACAACCCAGTTAATAAGTTCTGGTGTATTGTCTAAGAAGTTTTGATGCCATGAGCTATATCTTTTGGTGGCTGCATAATATTGAGTGCAATATATTGAATCTATGTGTCTATAGAATGCATACTTAGTCAAAAAGATTTCAGATTGTATTGGATATGATAATGACCATGTGTGCTTTTAAAAAATGGAGCACCTTGGATAAATTCACATATCTCCATGGTATTCAAGTAACATGCATGAAATTCCAGGTATGTGGGGCCTGTGAGTCTAAAGAGATGTCCTCTTCATTAGTAGGTGTAGAGTCAGTCAAACTGGCATTGTGTGGCCAGATCACATGACAGAAAAGGAAAAGAATATACAGGGTCAGTATCCATTGGAATGGTGACCTCATGTTGAGAAGCCAAATGTTGCAGGATGTGTTTGCATTAAAGATACTATGGAGACAAATGTGGAGGGTGATTGATCATGGGAGACTTTTGGGAGCAGTTTCTGTAGAAGGTCAGAGATTATGCGTGGTATGTCTGAGGTGTTGGGTTGGAGCAAAATCAGAAATGAGGAAGTATGATATGAGCGAACATTGTTGTGTTAGTCTCACAATATCACAACACCCATATGTGGGAGGCCAACCTTAAGGGTGACTGAGTTACACTGTTACACTCCCCAGCTGGGTGCTGAGGCACTCAGTCACAGAAATGGGTGTGTCTTGCTATAGCCCCATGGGTGAAGCTATGCTCACCTGTTCCTTTGTAATATAACCCCTTGCCCTGTTAGAATATCCTTCCAAAGTACCTTAGGCTTATGTACATTTTTTGGATACAAATGTCTTTCCGCAGCACTAAGCCCTGATGAATCCAAATTTAAAAAGTTTAGAGTAAAAAGGGTTATTTTAAGTTTATCTTTGGGGGATATATACCCCTTTCCACCCATATCTGAATTATCTTTGACAATAACCTCTGGTGTGATATCCTTAGGTTTTATCCAGGGGCTAATATGTAAAAAGTGATAAATAATATAAAAGAAAAAAACAATAAACATGATCAAAATGGGAAAAATCAATGTGTGAAAGAGGCAATGAATTTGTAGGTGAATAGGGGGTGTTGTGGAAGGGACCAAGGCCAGGAAAATGGTCAAGTCATAGAAATCCAGGGATAAGGGAAATAATCAATGCCAGGTTTGACAATAAGTGTATATGGGGCCAAACATTAGGTGTAGAAGCCAGGAGGAGAAGGAAGAGAGTTGAGGAGGGGTCAGGTCAGTAAAGGCTCTTTAAAACCAGAAGTCTCCAATAAGATCCAATACCTGAGTAGGAGAGAGTTGGTGAAGGTCTATTGAAGGCAGTTTGACCAATTCATTCCTGAGCAATGTCAAGAAATAATGAAAGGAAGCCTGAGGAGAGACATTTAAACTCACTGTCAAGTTTCTATGAAGCACAGCATGTAATTAACTAAGGTGTGTTACCAGACCTTGGAGTACTCAGTACAGTTTGTGTAGGTGCGATGCTGGCAAAAGGTGAAATGTCCAATTAAAATGAGGGCAGAAAATAAAATGCAAAGGAAGCTGATCAAGTAGATGAGTTTCCACATTGCTCACCAAGGCCCAAACAGAGGGTCACAGTTGATCTTCATGCGGAAAAAGAGATGTTGTTTGGTCAACTGGAGATGATCTTTGGGACCAGTCATCCAAAAGCAGTTTCCATCCACAGATGTGACAATATCCTGTAGAGAAAGGGAATTCTCTTTATTTTTAACGAATGCTCTGGGTGAGATCGGAGCATTACTTATAGGTTGTATAATAGGTAGTGTAACAAGTGGGTAAAAGGAAAAGCTGTCTGAAAAGGAGAATTCCTATTTAAATGAGGTCTATTATTTAATTTGAAGACTGTGATTGGAATGGCCTTAGCTAGAGACAATTCAGTAAAGGCCATAAGTTTAGTTTTAAGTACTCTGTTCCATTGTTTGATAAAATCACTGGCAGTAGGATTATAGGCAAGGTAGTAATTCCATTGTATGCTTAGAGTATTGTATAACTTCTTAATCTGGGCCCCTGCAAAATGTGTTCCCTGATCACTTTCAATGATGTTTGGTAATCCATAATGACTAATCCATTGCCATAATGTTGGCAACAATTGCCTTTATTGTGATTGTGGCCTCCTGATTGGGTGATGAGCAAGGGTTTGCTAGTCTCAATCCAGAGAAGACATCTCTAATTGTACATGCGCATTTGTTCTGAAAGTGTTGTAAAGGTCCTATAAAGTCAAATTGAAGCATGAAATTAAAAATATTGGGTTTGTATCTATCTGATGGTGAGGTATGTCTAAATCTTAAGTGAGCCTTAGAACAATTGGTGCAGTGTTGAACAACAGATTTACAGTGTTGCCATGAAGGTTTTTTGGAAGCCCACGTATATGTCCAATCCATATATGTATGTCTAAAATTTCTTCATTAGATTTGGTGGCATGGTTTTGAGTGGGATTTGGGCCCATTTATTAAATTGTGTAAGTGAGGTTATGTTATGTGGTTTAAAATTGCCATCAAGTTCTCAGATAATTATTGAAGTTTGTTTGGATGTCCATTGATTTGTATTTTGCAATTTTAAGCAATTTTGTAATTTAGAGAGTTTGTCTATCTTCCGGTTATGTACAGATGTTTTATCTGTACATTTAGTGTATGCATCTACAAGGGAGATATATATTATCATACTGCATTTTGCAAGATAATCCCAAATATTACAACACAAATTAGGCCTACCATTAACAGTCCAATTAGAGGATTTCCATTTTCCTGACCAAATGGCGATGCCATTTGCTATGCACCAAGAATCTATGAATATGTATATAATTTTGAGTTCCTCAGATTTAGAGTGTGCTAGAGCCAATTTCACCACATGGAGTTCTGCATGTTGGGCTGAGTGTTCTGTCCCTTCATCAGTCAGAATTACTCCATCTGAGGGTTCGTAGGCTGCGGCATTCCACCACCGCCTCCCTTTTATTACCATAGTGGAGCCATCAGTGAACCAGGTATTTAGTAGCTTTACTGACCATTGTTCAGGCCCCCAGTGCCTGATTGGTCTGATGGAGTACAACAGGAGTATGTTTTAGGACAGATGCAATTGGCTGGGATGCTATGTGCTCAGTCAATTTGGCTACTGTCTTTCCTGTTGTGGTTGGGTGTTCCTTGTGGAACTCCTGTATGTACCATTTCCTTGTTAGCACCTTAGGCTCCATCTGTACCCCAGGGAGTGCTTCTCCAGGCACAAGGGCCCATGGTAATATTGGTATAGTTGATTGGATTTTTATGGGTTGATTCTGACATTGTGGGGAAACAGTATGCAAAGCCTCATAGAGTGTCCATATGGTTTTCTCAAAAAGGTATTATTTTGAGGATATCCATGGAAATTTCTTGCAAAAGAATGTCATGGGGAATGTCTTTTCATTAATGGTGGTATAAAGTCCCCAGTTACCATAATCTTTTAAAAATATTATATCTACTGTAAATCATCCCTTTTCAGGTACATGTAGGTGTTGGTATTGTTTAATGTATTCTTTTAGTGTTTTAAAGGCAGAACATTGTGGTTCTCCCCAAACAAAATATCCTGCCTTCCTGGTCACCTCATATATAGGTTTTAAGATGATTTGTAAGTAGGGGATGTGGTTTGTCCAATAATCAAATAAGCCAATTAGGTGTTGGGCATGCATCTTTCTGTGGGCTTGGTTAGAGACGTATTTTATCAGTGGTGGTGGATAGAATTGATTGTCCAGTGGAGTTACAAATTACTCCCCAAAATTTTAATTGAGCTGTAGGTCCTTTAACTTTATTAATGGTCCAACCATTTATTTATTTATTTGTTTGTTTTTAAGTTTTATTGATTTTATTTTTTTTAAATACATAACAGCAGAATGCATTACAATTCTTATTACACATATAGAGTGCAATTTTTCATATCTTTGTATACAGAGTATGTTCACACCAATTCATACCTTTATACATGTATTTTGTTTATTTTTTTGCATTACAATTCTTATTATATATATATATATATATATATATATAT
>NW_026000164.1:8759019-8788711 GCF_001458135.2 Marmota marmota marmota | reverse complement strand
TTTTTTTTTTTTTTTTTTTTTTTTTTTTTTTTTTTTACAGTAGGCACATTGATTTGAGGCCAGGGGTGGCCTCTGGCGTGGGCCCAGGTATTCCTTCCTATCTCCCTGTTTCTTAATTTCTGGCCTATTTGTTGTCATGACCAGGACCTTAGTCAACGCCTTAGTCTGTCTTTTGCTTCTTTCATCCTCCCTTTGCTCCCTTCTCTTCCTCAGTTTCTCTCTTATAGTATACCTTCTTGGCTTCCCTGACTAAATCTCTCAAAGTCATATCTTGTAATCCATCTAAGTGTTGTAACTTTTTTTTTAATATCCAGGGCAGCTTGCCTAATAAAGGCCATCGTGACAGATGTTTTTTTTTGATCCTCTGCCTGAGGATCGAAAGGAGTATATCTCCTATATGTCTCCATAATTCTCTCTAGAAATATAGAGGGAGATTCATCAGGTCCTTGAATAATCTCTCTTACCTTGGCCAAATTAGTTGGTCGCCTAGCGGCCACTTGGAAGCCTACTATTAGAGCCCGGTGATAAGTGGACAGATGCTCCCTACCTTCAAAGGTGTTGGGGTCTCAGTTGGGTCGGTTCAAGGGGAAGCCGGCTTTAATTATGTTGGGAAGTTATGTCGGTTGCCCATCTGGTCTGAGGATACTTTTTTTTTTTAGTTTTCAGGAGGATTCTCTTTCTGTCATGAAGAGAGTCCCTAGGAGTTGTTGGCAGTTATCCCAAGTAGGCTGGTGTGAAAACGCCGGCGAGTTCTTTGAGGTTTTTTTAGCCGGGCTAGCTTTCTCCAGGGGAGGAGGGGTTGTGTGTGCCATGGGGGAGTCATCTGGAGGGCGCTGGGCTGGTTTAGTTTCCTCCAATGGTGGAGAGGCTGAGTCAGCGGCAGGGGAATCACTTAGAGGGTGTTGGGGGTTGGGGGACGAGGGCAGGGGATAAGGAGGGAGAGGAGAGTCCAGTAGAGTCAAATCTTGAGACTCAGGGAGAACAGAGGGTGGAGGAGGAGGAGGAGCAAAGGGTTTGAGAGACAGAATCATGGGGGAAGGAGTAGGAGCGGGGGCAGGGACAAGGAAAGGCTTCACCCATGGAGGAGGAGATTCGCAGAGGTCCTGCCAAGTTAAGATATACGGCTGTTGATCTGGATGGCTATGTGGCCCCGGCTGAAAGACAAAGACAATAACTCTGACTTTTCGAATTAGTGGGAAGTAGAAAGATCCTTCTGGGGGCCATCCAACTCCAAAGGTGGGCCATTCTGAGGCACAGAGAGTCTCTCAGGTCCGGCGTTTTACTGAAAAAGAAAGATTTTGAGCCCTTAAGTGGACTTTGGTCCAGTGATCAAGGGTCAGGGACAGAATGAAAGATACACAAACAGTGAAAGCAATGACACACGACACAGACAAGACAAGACAATAAAGACAGGCAATGGACATCCAACACTGAGACCAGGACTGAGTAGCCAGCAAAACCCGATGGGCTGGCAATACTGAATCAGAAACAAAATATCATTGAGTCAAGGAGACTATTGTTCCTCGATTTTCCGAGTCCTCTGGGGTGTCCCCCAGGGTTGTGGCCTGTGGCTCTGTGACACGTCTGTTAGCCACCGTCGGAGAGAGCTCATGCTTTTTATTGACAGCCATTTTGCCAAGTTCTAACCTGAAACCTGAAACCAGAAACCAGAAAAAGGCGCCTTACTTACCCCGAGAGGAGTCCGTTGGGAGTCTTTCGTCCGCCGCTGCTGGATCTCGGTGGAACCTCCATATGTAAAGGTCGGGCGAGCGTCGGAGGAAGAGACCACCAAGAGACTGTCTCATGCAACAGCAAAGGGTTTATTGGGGGTCCAGCATGCTGGGGCTCAGAGCTCACTTGAATAGAGCAAAGAGCCCTGAGAACAGCTTAAGCAGAGCTTATATACTTTCCTTGGAGAGGGCAGGGAGGGAAATTCATTGACGGGTCAGGGCGAGTGGGCGGTTTGCATGCAACCGAATAAGGGGGTAAGGGAGTACATTCTGCAGTTTGGCAGTTGGGGACAGCACATTCTGGGAACAAGACTAGCAAACAGTTCTCAAGATTATTAACCTTTCAAGACTGCATTATAACTGTGGATGAACACGTAGAAGTCTTGAGCCTTTTTAAAGGCAGTGAGATTCCAAATATTGTGGGGATGTAATCCATCCCCAGGATGTTATGTGAAAGTTGTTGTACAACTAATAAATCAGCCATAAAGGCATCTCGATTATATACAACAATATGGATCACCTGTAAGCATTCCTTCAGATATGCCTTCGACTTCCAACTCTTCATTTTAGCAACAATTTCTCGTTCAATAGTTATTTGGTGTGGCTGGGGTGTGGCTCAATGGTAGAGTGCTCACCTAGCATGTACTAGGCACTGGGTTCAATCCTCAGCACCACATAAATGTAAAATAAAGATATTGTGTCCACCTAAAACTTAAGAATAAATATTTTTTTAAAAAGTTATTTGGCTACTTGTATCTATGAGAAATTTTGAATTATAATTTTGTTTTTGTATAAAGTGGACAAGGCAATATGTAGTCTGTTATCTGTGCTAGTTAGACATACCTGGATTGGTTCTTCCAATCTGTCACTCTCCCTGGAGTGGGTCATTGCTGAAAATTATTTGGACCTTGGGGAATGCGGTCCTGACAGAGGGGTCCCCTCCATCCATTTTTTTGAATTGAATATTGGTCTACTAGGAATAACTCAGTTGGCATTTTAGGGGTTTCTTTGTTCCCTTTTGGGCCATCCCCTCACATGGGTCCATCCCCTCATACAGGGTGGTCCTGTTTGTGCTCTTACCTGATACTGATCATTACATCCATTACACCTGGGATTTCTAAATCTGTGACAACTGTTGGGCCTGTTTTGTATGTTTATATTTTGAAATTGTATTGGGAAGTGCATTTTCACCTGAGTAATAAATGAATGGTCTTGTCTGTCTCAAAGTTTCTGGCCTGTCTTAGGTATTCTATTATGTCATTTATGGTTGTGGCATTAGCTAGTGCTGCTGTTAATGTTAGTTTTAGATGACTTGTGCCTCCCTTGATCATTAAATGTTTTATCTCCTGTTTTATAGGAATAGCTAATAGTGTAGTAGCCTCCTCAGAGTATATCATTACAATAATCCCAATCTTATGACAGTTTAATATACTGGTCGTACTGGCCAAGTATAACTGCATACCAAAGGACGACAGATCCATCATTGACAACAGGTCCACCATTGATCCAAGCTTGGGCTACCCAGCTAAATATGGCATATGACTCAAGGGGTTGATCATTGACTACATTTAATAGTGCATCATGGATTTGTGGGTTGTCTGTGATACCTACTAGGGCTGACATTTCTTGTCCAGAAACCATCACTCTGTTTGCTTCCCTGTTCTAAAGTTTTAGTAAGTATTTGACATTCCTGGTGTCTTTCTGTGCAAATTCACTTCTATATACCTGATTCTCAGTCCTGGTTAAGTCCCTAATTTCAACAGATTGTTCTGCATTTTCAGAGTTCCCTGGAGTAATTATTTTATTTGTAATGACCATATGCATTCCTTAAGTTCCTGGATTTCCATCATGTCTGTAGGAATGAGTTAGTTTTACTTCTTTCAATAATTCTTTTGGCTAGCCTTTTTCCCCTTTGTCTATCTTCATCTATGTCTGATCGTTTTACACAATATTTCAGGTATTTCTTTAGGATCTGCTCGAGCAATTATGGGTTGCATTCCATCAGGGTTTGTTACATTACTTCTACAGTTGTCCCTGTTTGGGAACTTTTCCTGTGTGGCCCTATCTATGCCTCACCATTGATTTGGGGGGGTTAATTTCGTTTTGACCAGAATTTCAATTGGTCTAGTTTTTCCTTAATCCACATCATTTCTGTAACTTAACAGCTATATGCAGTATTACCTTAAACACATGCTTTCTACAATACCATAATATAGTGCTATTGGTATATATACACTTGACAGACATCATTCAATTAATTATTCTGCCTGTCTATATAACCGTTTCACTAACCATTCCCGCATCCAGCCTTACCCTGTCAGGAAGTTGCTTTCACCCCTCCCAGAAGACGGTCTTACCACAGTTTTCCCTGGGGTGCCTTTTGGAGGTGGCTAATAGCAATCATAACTTGGTATATGGTCTTTTCCCCAAGGTTGGACCCCTACCAGAGCCAGTCTTATCACAGTTACACACAGGTATCTTTTGGAATTGATCACTACTCTCTTGGTTCAAGATTGGTACCCCAAGGTATCACTTATATCTAGGCCTTAAGCAATCATAAGCAACCCTGCCAACTACACCAATTGTCCGAGCGACGCTATTAGTAATTACTCAGAGGCAGATTTTCTTCAAATGCAAGCGTATCTTTGACACACAAACAATTAATGCACAGAGTGTTGGGTGTGCTGAAGCACCCCAACAAGCAATTAAGGCACACTAATTAAGCACTACAAGCATTTCACACAATACTTGGGCAACCATAAGCCCCAAAATACCTCCGATGCCAAGCAACTTTAGCCAAAGAGCAAAGTTGTTATTGTCTACTAGTTCTCTCCTGCCGGTGGTTGGACCTCAGGGAATGATGGAGTCAATCCAGGGACAGAGAGCAAAGCACCCATTCTTACTGATATCCTCAGAGCAGCCTCATTGATGTGGTAGAACAGTGTTTTAAATATAGTTCAAAGATGGTGGTGTTTGTTGGTCATTGGTTACACCCAGTGAGAGTCAATGTCCATTGGTCATGTCCAGTGAGATGATGTAATTGCAACAGGACATGTTCTTTGTGTATGTCCATGGAGCTGTGCTACTTATCAATTGTAACCAGTTATTGCTAAGCATGCCTTTGGCCAGTGCCTCTTATAGCTTTCTATTAATTATAATTAGGCCTGACTAAGCATGCCTATGGCTGCTATTCCTTATGGCCAACAACTTAGTGAGTCCCAGCATGTGCCAGCATGTTTATGGCAGATGCTTCTTACATCACCCTACATCAGTCTTTCCATCTTGGTAAAATAAATACTCTCAAATTAACTCAAGAGATACTTAAAGGAAACAATATTTCAAAGACCATCCACCAAATCATCAAAGCCTGAGAGACATGTCAGAGAAATAACCCCCTTAACTCTGCCAAGATGCCCCCAGAATTACAGAAGACAGAATAGTTCCCTGGGGAAGACTGGCAACTTGATTTCACTCACATGCTCAAGAGCAATGGGTTCCAATATTTATTGGTATGGTAGACACTTTTATGGGATGGACTAAGTCCTATCCCTCCCAAATTGAACAGGCAGGAGAAGTAGTCAAAGCCTTATTACAGAAACAATTCTCCAATCTGGGCTGTCCCACAGCCTCCAGAGTGACACTGGAGCAACTTTTAAGGTAGCTGTCCCTCAAGGAATGTCCAAAGCCCTAGGCATAAAATAACACCTCCATTGAGCATGGAGACCTCAATCCTCAGGAAGAGTAAAAAAGACTAATGACATCCTAAAGAGACATCTAAAAAAACTCAAGAAACATACTACTACCCATGGCCTAAGGTGTGTCCCTTGGCCCTACTCAGAATTAGGAACACCCCCAAAACAATAGAACTCAGACCATTTGAGCTCCTATATGGAGGGCCATTTGTAAAAAAAATGATATCCTTAAAGATCAGGAAAGGGCAGATCCAGTGGCCCATGACACAAAGCTAACCAAGTTCCAAGCTAAAATCTGTAAATATCACATATCTGAGCCAATCACTTCTCCTCCTCTATATGAGCCTGCAGATCTAGTTATGACCAAGACCATACCTTCAAATTCCCCAAATTTAGACCCTATTTGGAAAGGACCTTTCCCTATAATCTTATCTACCCCCTCTGCAGTAAAAGTGCTGGGTCAGAGGAACTGGATCCACCACTCTCGGGTTCAAACCTGCCATCCTGAGTCGACTCCCAAAGAGACTTTTCCTTCCCAAGGATCTGAGGAATGACACTTCTGCACATGAGTAGAAGACCTGGAATATCCCTTCCTCAGAGACAATGGTGATATGTAAACTTTTCTTTCTCTCTTTATTTATTACTGTAGACAGTAATAAAGATTGAGCCTAACAATATGCCACTAGGTCACAGAAAGATGATTGCTGGATATGTAAACTGTTACCCGTCTCCAGCACCTCTGGACTGCCTTGGTGGGTATCCCCTTACAATAAAATGACTGTATAAATTTACAATCCTTAATGTTAGAAAAAGGAAGAAAGATCCTCTTTATAAACTGCTTCTCATGCCGATATTAATTTATGGCCTATAAGTCAAACTTTACCACAACTAGGTCATGGAAAGATTTTTCACCTTATAACAGACCAATCTTCAGACTTCTGCCACTGGTAAGTCACATATAGGCCCATGCAATTTCACCCTCCACCATCACCATCACCACCAATTTGTCACAGTGTTGGCTATTTATCTGATTTGGGAGAAATATTTATGGCTTACATACACCATTGGACATCTAACCAAGAAACCCCAGTCTGTTGGGAACAATGTAACCACACCTATGACAAATGGCCGAACATTACTAGAGAATTAGGATGGACCCCAGAGTCACTATGCCAATAAATTGTGATTTTACAAGTCAATGATTGTTTTGGGACTAATTGACTCTCTAGACCTAAAATTATTTGGCCAGCACCCAAAGGGATTCAATGTCTATGTGGAACTAACTTATGGCCCTGGCTTCTTCCAGGCTGGATAGGAAGTTGTACTATGGGGAATCCCTGGATGCAAGGGAGATGGACCCCAAGTATAGAACAGCCAGCAAATCTCCCCAATCTCAGGCATAAATGGGGATGATCTGCTTTTTGTTGGTATGATCATCAAGCTTCACTGTTTCTTATTCCACAAATTGATTTAAAAGATGTAATGTGACATGTGGAGACCCTAAGCAATTATACTTAAATTGCTCTCCATGACATTGAGGTGTTTCTCTCCTTAACACAGAAGTAACATACATGAGGAAAGCCATCTTACAAAACCACATGGCAGGTTGCAGAATCACTTTGGTCAAACAGTCACGTATATATACAGCAATAAATGAGAAATTATACCCCATTTGATTCAAATGTATGATATGTCAAGATCATTGTACTGTCATGTGTAACTAATAAAAATAAAATAAAAATAAATTTAAAAACCTCATGGCTTGAGATGTCCTCACAGCACCCCAAAGAGGTACTTGAGCCATTATTAGAACTGAATGCTGAGGGGAGGGGGGATAGTAGAGGATAGGAAAGGCAGCAGAATACAACAGACACTAGTATGGCAGTATGTAAAAACGTGGATGTGTAACCGATGTGATTCTGCAGTTTGTATACGGGGCCAAAAATGGGAGTTCATAACCCACTTGAATCAAATGTATGAAATATGATATCTCAAGAGCTTTGTAATGTTCTGAACAACTAATAAAAAAAAAGAACTGAATGCTGTGTTCACATACCTGACAACTCTGGCAATATGACTGACATCCTTAAAGATTTACATACTCAAATATAGGCCATGTCCTCACCAGCCTTATCATGGGGACAACGTCTTAATTCTTGGTTCTCTGGTACCTCCTGGTGGAAAACATTGTTCGTTTCTGTTGTCATCATCATACTTGTTGGTATGTTCCTATGCTATGACATTTATTGTTGCATTAATCTTCTTCTAGTACTGATAACTTCTTGTATCTCTTGTAGACCACACATCTCTCAAAAGACCCTCCAGCCTATTGCTTCTCAAACAGATTTTACCACAGACCTCTCCACTGGCTAGCCCAATTTTAAAAAGGGACCTCCAAACTGCTTGCCCCCACACCACCCACTTCCAGCTCCAGGCAGCCAGGGCAATCATTGTCCACTTTCCTTACAGTAGTAAGGAGTTCCTAGATTTGGAGGGGGAAATGAAGCCAAATTGAAAAAAAGGTATTTAGCAAAGACAGATAAATTGGGCCAGATTGAAAAAACAGACCAAACCAGTTTGGGTCTGAAAGGTTGGAGATTGCAGCCAAGAGAGATTGAAATGTTAATGTCCCCAAGAAGCCCAGTCTATACACTTTCCTAAACAATTGTTAATGAACCCACTCCTGAGCACACAGGGAACTGCTAATTAAATTCACTCTGGGCACCTCTTCCTGCAATGATCACTCCACCCTGGCCCCTCCAGCCCACCTGTTACCCACCTTTGGGGTTTCCCACCAGCATCTCCCTATCAGATATATAGCATGAGGGGAAATGAACAAGTTAAGGGGTAAGAATGTACAACAACAAAGAAAACTTTAGATGTATCAAAGAGATAGGACTTCCTCATTGCAGGGATTCTGCCTTTCAGGTCCTCTTCTTTCTCTGGAGAAAATTCTGTTCTCCTATCTTTAAATAAAACTTCTTACTTTCTATTCTATGCTTGCCTCAGTGTGCTTCTTTGGTGTTGGACTTCAACATTTGAGGAAGCTGGACTTGTCAAGGTAACTGTTAACTGGCAATATCAGGAGGTAGGACTACACCTTACTGCAGACACTGAAGGGACAGAACCATGTCCTTAAGCCAGGCAAGGGCCATTCTGAGAAGCTCTGATACTGAGGAAATAAGGAAGAAACAAAGTACAGCTCAACAAGGAAAGTTCATGAGTTGGGAGCAAGATTGGGTGATTCACTTCAAGGACCTACCTGGCAGCTCCTCCTCTTCCTTGATTTACATATAAGAAGTGTGCTGGACACCAGGATCACCACTCCTCTGGGAAGTCACTTTCTGCCTCCTTCAGCATGCGCACTCTCCAGCTGCCACTCAGGGCTGGCCCTGCTGCCCTGCTCCTGATCCTATGCCTGCAACTGGGACTCAACAAAGCTCTGGAAAACCCGTGAGCCAAGCCCTTCCTTCCACAGAGAAACCTTAGGGAGGGCTTCTTTCCTAATCAGGAAATCTATACATCCCTTCCTATAGATTTTTAAAACTTCCTGGGACTCCAGTTCCAAAGAACTAAGTAAATTCTAATTGCTGGACCCTATCCAGAACAAAGAAGGAGGATCTTTCAGGACAGTCATAAAAAGCCAGTGCATGGAGATGTTTGCTCAAGTGATGTGATTCTGTGGCTATGCTGTCTTCTCCTATGGGTGACTCCCCTCTCCCATCCCACAGCAGATAAACAGCAGAACCTGTAGGGTGTTATTAGTAAATGACATGTGGTATTGTACTTGAATCTTCATTTCTTTTTTCTGTTTGTAAACTTGTTCTTTTTGTCAATGGAAATAAAATGGAAACTGATCTATTTTAAGTAGAATTCAGTTGCTTCTTAAAATGAAACTAAGTCCATACACAATATCCAAACCCACCCACAGGCAAAAATTCCTGGGGCTCTAATGCTAAGCAGTTCATCCAAGCTCACCATCTCCCCCCAGCTCTCTGGTGGTTCCAGTCCCCCTGCCAGTCTCATGAGCTAGTCACTGAGTTCTGTGCTTTTTTTTTTCCTCTTAGACCTAGACGGAAGGTGTTGCATTTTCATTTGGATATGCCACGGACAGCAAGGCCAAATGAAGAAGTCAGTGTGAAACTTGAACTTCGAACAGAACTAAGAGAATGCATGGTGGTAAGTACAGGCCTGAGGAGGGACCTCCAGAAAAATCTTACTTCTTATTAGGAACAAAATTGAATTGCTCTCTCTCACTTTTGTGTTGCATGATATACCTAACCTCCTCATAAGTTTTGCTACTTGAGACTCAGAACAATTGTCGGAGCCTGGGGCAGATGACCATTCTCATTTTAGAGATAAGGAAACTCTGATCCCAAGAGGTTTAGGAAAGATGAGAAAGGAGGGTAAGGAGTGAGAAAGAAAAAGAAAAAAGAAGTGAGAAAGAGGGAAAGTAAAAGGAAAACAAAGCCTAAGAGCTGCTGGAGAACCAGTCACAGTTCCTCCAAGGCCCTGAGCATTCCTGGTCTGGGATGGAAGCCTGGACAGAGGGTTCTTGGTAGGACTGATTGCAACCCCATGCAGTAGGGTGAGGCATGGAACAGAAGGACTTGCAGAGCATGGTGCCTCATCTCCGGTGAGCCCTGAGCCAAGTCTGCCTTTCACTCCCCTTCCTCTGCTCTTTTGCTTCAAGTCATCAAAAGTTGGCTCTTGTTCTGGCCCCACCCTCCACTCCACAGATTGTCCTCTTTTTCCCAGTTCAGCATTTCTTGGAGAGAAGTCTAATTTGTAGATTAGACTGCAGTAGAACAGAAGTTCTCGAATCATGATGAGCCTAAAACTCACCTGGCCATCCTGTCAAAGGACAGATTCTGATTCCAAGGTGTAGAGAGAAGCCAGAACTTCTAGATGTCTCAGGAACTCCAGAGCATGCAGAAGCTGTATTCCAAGGACAGTACTTTGAGCAACCTGGGATTAGAGCACTACATCACTCTGTATTTCCCTACAACATGAGTTTCCTGATTTGAATGAGATCTAAGGGACACAAAATTGCTAGCATGAAGATAGCTATTCATGTAAATATATTCTGGAAATATCTTTATTCTTATAAAAGAGTCTTGATCAGAAAGTGCAGAACATTCTAGCTGTTTAGTCAAATTTTTCTATTTGAAGTCCAAAAATCTGAGCCATTTATTCTAATTTGAGTGAAAGGGAACCTGAGTGATAGTTTTCAATTTTGTTATTTGTTTAAGCATAACTAAAAATGAGAATGAGGAAAATGTGTAGAAAATATATGCATAAAATTTTTGTGATAATGGTAATTTCTGGTGGTGATAGACAATGAAAGTCTGTTTCTACCCCTAAAGAAGTGATAGGTGTAATAAAGTGTTTAAATCAATAAAATGACATGTAATGTTATGATCAATAAAATTATGTTTTTAAGCATCTTGTTAGTATAATAAGAGAGAATGACCTTTAAAAACCTACCCAAGTGCAAATAAAAAGAATAAGAAACTCCTTAGAGTGAGTAATTGTGCAAACAGGAAATATCTCAGGTCAAAGGAAATTATATTAGTTTTAGTCAACCAATTTTATTTGTAGATTTCAATCAACAAAAGAATATAACTACAAAAACATCTTTATATTATAATTTATACTTTCAGGAAACTATAATTTATTTATATAAATTTGAAATTTACACCCCCTAATTTTCTATCAATTATAATAATTCTACAACCAAATTTTTGATAAATTGAGATCTTAGGCTCACATTTGTCTATTTTAAAATCAAAGTAGAATAGGTTGTTCCCATAATTTTGTATTTGAAGATAAAGATTATATAAGACTTTAAGGATAAAGAACACTTGTGGTTAACCAAAAGACTTAAGCATTTTTGTATTATGGACCATTTTACTGGTCTTATAAAATATATGAAATAGTTATCAGAAAATTGCTTTTAAATGCATAAAGTGCATTGGATTACATAGAATAGTTATCATATTGAATGAAAACAATAAAAGTTCTGATACAGTGACATATGTGTTTACATGATACATTAGCTGGATTTCTCCATTTAGAATATTAATATACATTTCAAATATTTAGAATATCAAGATACATTTCGTTTTATGAAAACATTGTCTGTAATGGTTGTTGTTGCTCAGCTTGAATAAAGAAGTTCACTAAACTGTGCTGGTCTTTGTCACATGTCATTCATTCATGCTATGCTGGAATTCGACTGGATTCTGATACTTCTGTTGCAATTATACAGTGATAAAATTTCCATTCATGACAATATTGTATTGCAAATGTGATTTTAAAAAAAAACTAAGCAATACAAGTATAGGCTTCTCTAAACATCAAGATCCCCACCTCAGGGGTTCTGAGCAGCATTCCAATGGGAAAAATGTGAAGGATTATTCCAGGTGGAATTGCCAGGTACCTGACCAAGCTTCAGGGATGTGTAGACTGTGGATGTTTCAGTCATACTGATGCAGCCATTTTAATTGCCACCTTTTTGTTCAGGTTGGTGATGAGTACAGGTCATGTTCAAGGTATTTGAATCTATGAACTGTATTTTGTTGCTCCTGGTAAAAAAGTTGCATATGCTATTGAGGCAACGTATAGCATTGAAGAATGCTAATAAAATCTTGGAGAAGTGAAGATACAATTTTTTTTCCACCTGAGTTCACAGACAGAGTATACTCCATCCACAGATCCCTCTGGGTGGATGGGTCTTGGGATACAAATGCTAACTAGACAACTGAAATGGACAGAAGCAATAATTGCAGATACTAAAGCAATCTCAAGCTGAAAGAGGAAAAAAGAACCATCATGGTTCTACTTGCTTATCTAACAGCCAGGCTTGGGATTCCATGGCTGTTTCTACCTGACCATGGAGGAAGTCAGAGGGGAAGGTCTAACTTCTGTCATCCCAGGTCGCAGGATCAGCAGGGCCCTGTCACGTGATGACAACAAGGTCTGACCTTGACATGTACACCTGAGCAGCCAGGATGCTGTCTCACTGGGTCACAGATCAAAACTTCATACAGGTCAATTCCCAAGCTCCAGCTGTTAATCTAAGCAAGCTGCTCTCTGATGAATGGCAGCCCTGGGATGAGCTCTCCTTGCCCTGGGAGTCATAGCATCTTCCTATCCCCTCCTGAGTCTCACACCCACACTTCTCAGACAGGAGATTGAGGACTTGAGGAGAGAAAACTGGAGAACACTGACTGACCCATGAATGGACACCACATAAGTGGGCTCCTGCATGCCTCTAGCCCATCTCCACTTTCTTCTTCTCCGTCTTTCCATCCCCGGCCTGTTCCCTAGACTAACACTGAGTCCTCTTTCCCCACCAGGTTAGAGCTCAACTCAGAAGCAATGTCCGAATGAAGGGTCACTTCAACCAAAAATTCACCGGCTGTCTCTGTGAAGATAATCCATTTACCTTCTTCTGGGACTTTTACAGTAAAAGTAAGTACAAGCTTTGTCCAAGGAAGGAGTTATCCACCCACCAGTGAGGAAGACCAGAAACAAATGTTCAGCACAAGCTCTGGGGGAGGAACGGAGGGGTGGCTGGAAAGGAAGACCCCAGGAGCAGTCTATGAGGACAAAGCCCAGGCTTTAAAAGGGAAACACTACATGAGAAAAACTAAGAAGGGAAATCAATTTGCAAATGATTTAGGGAATATGATCTTTGTCCTCATCTCTTCCAGACACTGCAAAAATTGCAATATTGATTGACGTAATTAATGAGAAAGATATCTGTGATGATATTTCAGTGGTTCCCAACGAAGGAAACCAACAATATATTGTGCGTACCCTGTTCATACATTAATGGAAACCGCTTTTGTGTCCATCAGCACCCATGTGGTTTTCTCCAAGTAAAATTGGCTGGGGTTCCTGTTGAGGTCTGTAAAATAAACTGTTCAAGCTTCTCCATGTTTTGTTGTGTCTTTCCTCCAAAAATCTATCCTGAAAATCCCAGAATACCCAAAATTTCTAGAACCTTAATCATTCAAAGAAACTTTATTAAGGAAATTTATTGCTCTTACCACCCCATACCCATTAAAATAAAGAAGGAAAAAAATAAGCAGGGAAGAAAAGAGCCATTCTCACAGAGAACAAAGGTAGTAACCCCCAAACTCAGAACCAATGAGACACAGAGTCATGATGGGCAGCCAGGTCTCCCTGCTTCTTGGTCTTCCTCACCCCATGGCCTCTAGATCTGCCTTGAGATTCCAGGGGATGGGACTTATGCTGCATGGTGTGAAGCCAGGCTTCTTTTCATCCAGTGACAAAGGACTATGACACTCAGGGACACTGGGTTCCTGTGCGGCCCGCCTGAGGAGCTGAGACATAATACAGGAGGCTGGAACAGAACAAAGGAAGTCCCAGGGAGCTTTATCAGAGAGGGCCAGCAAGTGCTTCCTGAGAGAAGAAGGGGAATGTGAGCAAGTTCTGGGGCATATAATGGGCAGAGGGTACTCTGGCAGATGGAACAGCAAGTCACCAAGACCCCAAAGTATGAAATGGTGGCATGTTCTGGGCAAGTAGCACTTTGAAATTGGCAGAATTGAGTGAGAGCAAGAGGGCTAGAGTGGATTGTGCTGAGGGACCGCAGAAGAATGAGTAGAGACTGAGTGTGTCTGAGCAAGAATGTGGGACCTCGTCTTCCAGGCCAGGGCTCCCAAACAGGTATCAGAATCCAAGACAGGAGTTCTAAAAGAATAAAAGTAGATGTATATGGAAAGGTAGCCTCATCATGGTCTGCCAGGCAAAAATAAGGGAAGAATCTTGACCCAACCAAGTGGTATCCTGATCCTTTCACTGGGAGTTGGGAGTCAAGAGTCAGGAAAGAACCTAGAAAATTTCTGGATTTTCTCACATGACTGCAGACCTATGAGGATGCATAACCACAAAGGGAAACAGGAAAGTTTTGTAGAGTCAGAATAGGGAAGTTTTCTTCTCTGATCTCTGAGCATTCCAGAAAAAGACTTTCCATTACAACTTGGCAGCTCCTTCCAGAAGCTGCCTGAGGCCACCCTAGACACACTGGACTGTTATGTCTACAATACTATCACAAGCACAAGTCCATCTCCCCCTGTCTGCACAAATATGGGGATTCAGCAGTTGATGGCACTGAACTCAGTGCAAGTCATCCCTCGTGGGGCTCACTCGCAATTAGACCAGGGAACACATGTTTCTTCCTCCCCAAATTGAATACTGGAGCCTAAACCAGGGAATAAGGCAAAATCAAACAAACAAAACAAACACACACCAAAAAATTATGGGAGTTGCCATGATTTCTAATTCACATAAACCCTTCATCTGACACACATGGCCATTCACTTGTGGACTGATCATTGGTCCAAGTTCAAGGAATAGCACAAAATTGACATACAGAAAACTTAACTCACTCTTTTATTCTCCCCACCCCAATCTTCTCCCCATTTAATTTTTCTGTGCAAGGACAGTCCCATAAGGCCTGGGGACCTCATAACATTCTATTACAATTGTTACCATTCAGGTGGGTGACACATTTTCCAGTAAAGAAAAAACGAGCCACTTACCTGGCAACAGATGCCAGGAGAGGATAATCACAGGCTGAACACCACTCCTGTTCTGATAGCGAGACTTCTTTAAAATAGAGAAAAGACCCAGGGCTGCCACTCCAAAGGAACTGAATTTTAAACCTAAACAATTGAAAAATTCTTATATAGGGCTGAATTTATTAGCAGTTAACTTCCTTTGATATCTGTATTAAGTAGGATGAGTTTTGGGAGCTAGGAAACAAATTGAGTTATTTTAAAAGAAAATTGGAGTTTTGTGAACTGTGAAAACTATACTTGTTGCTATTGTACCTTCTACAGCTTCTAGAACACTGATTGTCTTGGGACTTAATATTTTTTATTGAATTAGCTTGATAACCCCTCTCCCTAAGGCCATTAGGTTGAGCTGGCAAAAGTCTGTTGGGTGAGGTAGAGAGTAAAACCTTGGTGGTTGGTCTTCAGAAAGTCAGAGAGGTTGTAAGCAGCCTAAAGCCTAAGCAACTCAAAGAAAAAGGCTATAAGGAATATTCACTAAGGTTCGTGTGAAATGTAAATGTTCAGATGAAGCTAAACAGAGTTTTGCTTAGACAAGGCATTCTAAAGTCCTTGATGTGGCGTGTAAGTGACACCCAAGCTCATGACTAAAAGTAGGAAGATCCATAGGAGATTTCATGCTTCATGTATCTGGGTCAATGTCAGAGTTTTCCTCTTTGACCTGAACAACACAATTCACCTGTTCCTAAGTCAACATTCTATTCAGGAAAAGTCTCTGAATACCAGATATATTCCAAACAATGATCCAGGTGAAAAAAGTGTGTGTGTGTGTGTGTGTGTGTGTGTGTATATTGTTTGTTCAGTGTCTGTGTCCTGTCATTTTCCAAGCAGATCACAAAATCTACATACATAAGATATTAGGCTATATCCAGACCAACATTAACCATAATACTATGGAGGTATTGAAAAATAATGCTAATCCATTCATATGTTTTTCAACAATTGCAATATTCTGAGGCTCTTCATTCATAGGGAACAAAGGTAAATTCATAATGTGAGTCATTTTAAAATAATTTGATGTTTGACCCTTTCAGCCAGTCCTACATGTTAGTATAATTTCCATTAATCATCTTTGAAAATAATGACAGATTTCTGACTCTTTAGTTTTTCTGTAAATATATATAATCTTGAAGATGGAGCCATTTCTCTAGTCTTATTGCTTGTTCTGCAAGCAGTGATTATCATATATCATGAATTAATTGGACTAATTAATTCTAGATTCAGGATCCTAAATATGGCCAAAGAATGCATGCTTTTGAGCAAAGTCACATGGTTTAGTCAACTTTGCATTATATCTAGATCATACTGATTTTGTTATTAGTGACTTAAAGTTATACATAATATTGGAGTTCATTTTACATAATCATACATATGTGAAATAAAATTTGCTCAAATTCAGTCTTCAGTACATCTCTTTACCTTTCCTCCTCCTTTCCCCTGTTTTCATTCCTCTACACAAGGGGTCTTTAATTAGTGCCTCATAGATATACATAAAGGTGAAATACCCTATGATATATTCATATATGTACATAGGATAGTTTGGTCCATTTTATTTCACCATTCCTCCTTGTTCCACTCCCTCCTTCTTCTTCCCTCTCTAACCCCTTCCTCTAATCCACTGATCTCTCTTCTATTTTCATGGGATTACCCCCACACACACTTTTTCCCTCTTGTTTTCTTCTAGTTTCCACATATAAGAGAAAATCCTTGACTTCCTGAGTCTGGTTTATTTTATTTAGCATGTTACTTTTGAGTTCCATCCATTTACCAGAAATTGAAATATTTTATTTTTTTTTATGGCTGAATAAAACTCCATTCCTTCCAATTTAACCCCTATTTATTATATGAAGTTTAATACCTTGCACAAAACTCATCTCAAAATGAATCAAAGACCTAGGAATTAGATCAGAAACTCTGTACCTGCTAGAAGAAAATGTAAGCCCAACACTCCAACATGTTGGCTTAGGAACCAACATTTTTAATAAGACTCGTAAAGCACAATAAAGAAAATCAAGAATCAATAAATGGGATGGAATCAAACGAAAAAGTTTCTTCACAGCAAGGTAAACAATAAGAATGAAGAAACAGCCTACAGAATGGGAGAAAATCTTTGCCACCTGCACCTTAGATAGAGTAATATCCAGGATATACAAAGAACTCAATAAAGCTTAATAGCAAAAGAGTTAAATAACCCAATCAATAAATGGGCAAAAGAACTTAACAGACACTTCTCAAAAGAATACATAAGTGAAAAAAATTTGACATCTCTAGCAGTTAGAGAAATGAAAATTAAAACTACTCTGAGATTTCATCTCATTCCAGTCCAAATGGCAATTATAAAAAATACAAGTAACAATAAATGTTGGTGAGAATGGGGGGAAAAGATATTCTTATTCATTGTTGGTGTGACTGCAAACTGATGCAACCACTCTGGAAAGCGGTATGGAGATTACTCAAAAAACTAAGGATTGAAACCATATTTGACCCAGCTATCCAATTCCTTGGTATGTATCCATAGGACTAAAAATCATTATGCTGCAGTGATGCAGGGACATCAAAGTTTTAAGCAGCACAATTCACAATAGCTAAGCTGTGGAGCCAGCCTAGGTGACCCTGATTGGATGAATGGATAAGAAAAAGTGGTGTATATATACATAATGGATTATTACTCATCCATGAAGAATAACTTTATGTCCATTTGCCAGTAATTGGATGGACTCAGACACTATCATGCTAAGTGAAATAAGTTAATTGCAAAAAGCCAAACGTGATAAGGGTGTATTAAGAATTGTAATGAAAAAATAAATAAATATTTTTTTTAAAAAAGCCAAACATTGAGATATGTGAAGGCTAATTCAAATAAAGGGAGGCAGTGAATAGAAATCCAGTAGATGAGTCAAAGGAGAATAAAGGTAAGGGAGTGGGAATAGGAAAAGTAATGAGAATGAAATGAAACAATATAATATTCCTATGTACACATATGAAAATACCACAGTTAATCCCACCATCATGTACATCTACAAGAATGGGGTCCTAATTAGAATAAGATATATTTCATTCTTCTATAATTATATCAAAATGGATTCTACTTTAATGTATAGCTAAAAGGAACTAATAAAATAAAATGTCTTAAAAACTCTATTGTGTATATATACCATAATGTTTATCCATTCATATGTAGGTGGGCACCTGGTCTGGTTCCATATTTGGCTATTGTGAATTGTGGTGCTATAAACATTGGTTTGCATGTGTCACTAAAGCATGCTGATTTTTGTTCTTCTGGATATAATCTGAGGACTGGGATAGCTGAATCCCATGATGGTTCCATTCCTAGTTTTTTTGAGGAATCTCCATGCTGCTTTCCAGAGTGGTGCTATTAATTGTGCTTCCCTAACACACACACACACACACACACACACACACACACACACATCCTTGTTATTACTTATTATTCTTTGTAAAGAAATAAAAGGAAACAGAGGGACAAGATGCAAAGGCAGAAAATGCCAACCAGTCTAAGCGGCCCTGTTTATCTATACCAATAGGTAAATTAGGTCATTAGTGCCATAACTACATTATTGTTTATTGTATCACTAAAGTTGCTTATTCTGCAGTTACAATATGCAATCTTAGGAGCTTTGTGTAGCTCTCAAGAAAGTCCACTGTTTGAAGTTACTGTTAGGCAGGCAGGTCCAGGAGCACAGGAGCTTGGTGAAACATTGTAGTTATCCAGCCAGTAAGTTTCTTTATTCCCAGTAGCTATGTGCCTGAGATCAAGGTCAAGGCTGATAAGATGCTAACACTGAGCCTCCTCATGAAGGACATTACCATAGCAGCTAGGCACTGCACATGTGTTAGGTATCTTACTAGTTCCTGGGAGAAACGGCAGAATAATCTAACTGTGGAAAACAAAATGCCTATTCTCCCCTGGGAGTTTGCTCACCAGAGGAAATTTGCTGTCTTGTACATTTCCATAGTCAGAAGAAATCTTACAATCCTTTGTATTCTTAAAAATTGTCATTCTGACTGGAGTGACACAAAATTTCAATGTAGTTTTGATTTGCATTTTCCTGATTGGAAGAGATATTGAGCATTTACTTATAACCCATTGTTTGGTCATTTGTATTTCTTCTTTTGAGAAGTGTCCTTTTTGCCCATTTATTGATTGGATTATTTGAGGGGGTATTAAGCTTTTTTTAGTTTTTTATATATTCTGGCTATTAATTCCTTGTCTGAGGAGCAGGTGGCAAAGATATTCTTGACTCCATAGGCTCTCTCTCTCCACATTCTTGTTTCCCTTTGTTGTGAAGATGATTTTTAATTTGATGTCAGCCTCCTTACTGATTCTCAGTTTTATTGCTTAAACCTTAGGAGTCTAATTAAAGAGGTTGGTGCCTGTGCCAGTTGGCATGATTTCTTTGTAGAGAGCCTGTTTCCTTCTAGGAGTTGCAAAATTTGGGTCTAATTGCTAGGTCTTTGATCCACTTTCAAAGGACTTATGCAGGCTGAGAGATTAGGATCTAGTTTCATTTGTCTACACATGGATACCCAGTTTTCCCAGAACTTTTTATTAAAAGAACTATCTTTTCTCCAGTGTATGTTTTTGTCACATTTGTCAACTATCCGATAACTGTACCTATGTTGATGTGTCTCTGTGTCTTCTATCATATTACATTTGTCTTCATGTCTATTTTAGGGCGAATACCATTCTGTTTTGGTAACTGTCGCTCTGTAGTATAATTTGTGTTGTAGTTTTGTGATGATTCTAGTGTTACCCTTCTTGTTTAAGATTGCTTTGGCTATTTTGGGTCCCTTTTTTTTCCAAAATGTTTTTCCTAATTCTGTAAAGAATGTCATTGGTATTTTAATGGGAACTGCATTGAATCTGTACAATGTTTTTGGTAGTATGGCCATTTTGATAATATTAATTCTGCTTAGCCATGAACGTGGGAGCTCTTTTTATCTTCTCAGATCTTCTTCAATTTCTTTCTTAAGTGGCCTCTAGTTTTCATTATAGAAGTTGTTTACTGTCTTGGTTACATTTATTCCAAAGTATTTTATTTTATTTTATAAAGTTATTGTGAATGGAATAATCTCCTTAATTTCTTTCTCAGAAGTTCCATTAATGGTGTAGATGAAAAGTATTGATTTGTGTATGTTGATCTTGTATCCTGTTACTATGCTATATTTGTTTTTCAACTCTAGAAGCCATCTGGTGGAATTTTTTGAGTGTTCTATATATAGGATCTTGTCAGCAAACAGATAATTTGACTTCTTCTTTGTGTACCTCTTTAATTTTCTTCTCTTGGCAGATTGCACTGTTTAGAATGTCAAATATTATTTTGAATAGGAATGTTGAGAGTGGACACCTTTGTCTTGTTCCTGATTTTGGAAAAAAAAATGTTTTTGTTTTCATTCCTTTGATATGATACTAACCTTGGGTTTGTCATATGAAGTTTTTACAATGTTGAGGTAAGTTCCTCTTATCCCTAGTTTCTCAAGCATTTTAAACATGAATGGGTGCTAGACTTTGTCAAATGCTGCTTTTGCATCTTTTGAGATAATCATGCAATTCTTGTGATTTATGTGTGAATATCCATTGATTTGCATACGTTGAACAAAACTTGCATCCCTGGGATGAATCCCATTTTATGGTTTTTGTACAGCTTGCTAATATTTTATTAAGGATTTTTGCATCCTTGTTCATCAGGGATACTGGCTTGAAAATGTCTTTTTGGGGGGAGACATGTGGCTTTGGTTTTGTTATCAGGGTTATACTGGCCTCATAGAATGAATTCAATGTTCCCTTCTTTTCTATTTTATGGAATAATTTGAGGAAGGTTGGCATTAGTACTTCTTTAAAGGTCTGGTAAAACTCAGCGGATAATACATCTGTGTCTGGGATTTCCTTTGTTGGAAGACTTTTAACAGCTGCTTCAAAGTTATTGCTTCACATCAGTTGGTTTAAATATTTTATATCCGCATGGTTCACTTTGAGTAAGTCATATGTCACTAGGGATTTCTCAGTGTCTTTAAGATCTTCTAGTTTATTGAAGTATAAATTTTCCAAATTGTTGCTAATAATCCTTTGTATTTTAGAAGCATCTGTAGTTATATCTCCTTTTTCATGTCTAATTTCGTTGATTTGGGTCTTCTCTATTTTTTGGTTAGTTTAGCTAAAGGTTTGTCAATCTTGTTTATTTTTTCAAAGAACTAACTCTTTGTTTCATTTATCTGTTGAATTTTTTATTCTCAATTTTATTAATTTCAGTTCTGATCTTAATTTTTTTCTGTCTTCTGCTGACTTGGTTATTAGTTTGTTCTTTTTCTGGGACCTTGAAGTATAATGGTAATATTTATTTGGTATTTTATTATTCAGGGTTTTCTAGAGGTACAAAACCAGTAGGAGAGATGATTATAAAAAGGAAGCTTATAGATCAGCTTACACCACCAGAAGCTGGACAGTTCACGATCATTATCTGCAAGCTGGAGAACTAGGGGAACCAGTAGCTGTGCAGTCCAAGATGCTGAAGCTTCAGAACAACACGGATCAACAACATGGATCAACAATGGGAACCCGGTCTGGAAACTACCTGGAGAATCACTGACAGAGTCCACTTTGAAAGTGGATTTTAATTGACAATTGTAGTGTGCCTACCATCAAGCAATTACAGCAGCTTTCAAGAACCCATGCAAGAAGAATCAAGCTTGCATCTACTGCAGCTTCCTTGTTCTTTCAACTTTTATTATTCTCTCCAAACCTCCAACCTATTGGATGGTGCTGTGCATGCTGTGGGAGGATCTTCAATTGGACTCATTATCCCACATGCCAGTCATTCCTAACATCACACTCATTGACACACCCAGAAGCCTCTCAATCTTTGGCATCTCTTAAGCCAATCCAGTTGATACTTCAAGTAAAACATTACATGTATCTTTATGTTTTTTAACATAGGAACTCAATGCTAAAAACTTTTCTTTTTGAACAGCATTCATAGTATACCAGAGCTTTTGATATGTTGTATTTTTAATCTCATTTGTTTTTAAAATCTGTCTTTTATTTCTCCCCCTGATTTTCTCTGTGATCCATTCTTCAATCTAACTGTATTATTTAATTTCCAGGTGTTCAAATGGTTTCTGTTTTTTATCTTGTCTGATTTCTAATTTCCTTCTATTACAATTAGAGAGGATGCAAAGAATTTCTCTCTCTCTCTCTCTCTCTCTCTCTCTCTCTCTCTCTTCTTTTGTATTTGCTAAGATTTTTTTGAGCCCTAAATTATTATCTACTTTAGAGAAACTTCCATGTACTGCTGAGAAAAAAGTGAATTCAGTTGTCAATGGATGAATACTCTATAGATGTCTGTTAGGTCCACACTATCTGTCAGATAGTACTTTTTAGTTCTGAAGAGTCTTCATTTAGTTTATGTCTGGATGAACCATGGCAAAAAAAGTGTGTTGAAATTACCCAGTATTATTGTATTTTAGTCTAGTTGGTTCTTTATATGAAGTGTCTTTTTTTTTCTAGGTAGGTGCACAATTTTTTGGAGCATAAGTATTTATAATCAATAAATCTTAATGTTGGATGATTTACCTAACTAGCATAAAGTGACCTTTTTTTATCTCTCCTATTAATTTTTGCTTGATGTCTGCTTTATCTGATAGGAGAATATCTGCTTGCTTTCAGTTTGTATTTGCACAGTATACCATTCCCATCCTTTAGTCCTTGGATATCTTTGCCTATAAGGTTAATCTCTTGTCAGCAACAAATGGTTAGTCTTATTTTAAAATTCAATTTGCCAATATCTGTCTTTTTTGTCAATTTTTTTAGTTGTTGATGGACCTTTATTTATTTATTTGTATGTGGTACTTAGAACCCAGTGCCTTCTGCATGCTAGGCAATCACTCTACCACTGATGAAACCCCAGCCCCAATCTCTGTCTTTTGATTGAAGAGTTTAGACCATTTATATCAATGTTATGATAGACAGATGATTTTTATTTCCTGACACTTTGACTTTTTTCTAATGCTTAATTCAGATTTAATTCTTCTTTAATTGGATCTTCTTCTAGTGTGATTCGTCTGCATGTGGGTTTTCATTTTTATTTTTATTTCTTCTGCATGAAATATTTCAGTGAATGCTTAATAGTACAGGCATGCTGGTTGTGAATTCTATTCCTCTCTACTTATCATGAAAGGTTTTTATTTCATCTTCATTTCTGAAGGATAGTTTTGCCATATGTAGTAAATTGGTAAATTGTTTTATTTCAGGGATTGGTATATATTATTTCAAGCCTTCTTGTTTCTTAGGGTCTGAATTAAGAAATCAGTTGAAATCTGAAATGCCTTATCTCTAAATGTCATGTGCCATTTTTCTCTTACTACTTTTAAATTTTTATCTTTATTCTGTATATCACACATTTTAATTGTAATGTGTATTAAGAGGATCTTTTTTGATCTTGCCTATTTGGATTTCTATATGCTTCATGTACTGATTTCCAGCTCATTCCCAAGATTTGGAAATTTTTCTAATATCATTGAAAAGTTTGGGCATTCCTTTACTTTCTGTTTCAGAGTCTTCATCTGTGCCAACAATTCTTAAGTTTTGTCTCTTTATTTTATCCCAAATTTCTTCAATATTCTGATCATAGTCTCTTCACATCTTTTCTTTACTGTTTATTTTATTTTCAATACTCTATACTTTGTCTTCAAGACCTGAGAATTTTTCTTCAAAAGGTCTAATCTATTGGTGATACTTCTCACTGAATTTTTAATTTGATTTATTAAGTCTTTCATTTCCAGGATTTCCATTTTGGTTCTTTTTCAGAATCATTCTTTATTAAAATCATCTTTAACTTTCTGCATTTTCTAAGATCATTCTTCACATCTTCTTTTAGACCATTAAACATGTGATCTATCAACTTTCTAAATTCTTTCTCTGATATTTCCTGCACTGCGATGTCAACGTGATCAGTTGTTGAAGTGTTGTGGGCTATTTGAGGTGGTTTGTTCTCTTTATTTTTCATGCCATTTGTATGTTTACCCCCATCTGTTGGGATGATTATCACTTCTCCTTTTATGCAAGGGACTACTTAGTGGGTTTTTTTCTCTTAATAGTCCTGGACTGGGTGAATATCCAGCTGTTGATCCTTTCACTCAATGTGTACCCTCTACTGTTCCCAGTATCAGAACCCCTCTCTGGTTAGCTTTTCTTTAATTCTTCTTTTCTGGAATGTGGAGGGCTTGGGTGTGGCTGCCGACAGTGAATCCACCGTTTGAGGTTACCCGATTTTAAGTGAATATCAGTCTGAATGAACAAACAAGTCAATATATTAATGAAGGAATAGTTAGACAGTGTTTCAAAAGGTGATACATCATTGGGTCAATGCTATCTGTCACTAGATACATTTTTCAAGCATACATTGATATATTTACTAAGAAACTTGAGTTTTTCAGTCAATTTCTGGATTTAGAGTGTGTCTTTTTTTTCTGTTGTGGCCATCACAAATTCTCAAAAATGTCATGGCTTAAAACAACACAAATTTATTGTCTTATTGTTATGTGGATCAGAAGTCCAACATGGTCTCAATGGACTACAATCAAGGCATCAGCAGGGCTGCATTCCTTTCTAGACATTCTAGGTCCATCTTCATTCAGATTTTAGGAAAATTCGCAATACTCTGTCATATAGCCCTCTCTATATTCTGGAACCTGAAGACATGATAATTGCCAAAAGAACTTGAATTGGGGTATTAAATATTTCTTATAGTGTCATCTCCATCTCTCTTTCTTTCTCTCTCCCCCACATGAACTCACTCTAATTAAAGTTTCTATGTTTAATAATGTGTGTGATAGATTTCCCACATAAAGTTCCATAACCTTAATCACATCTGAAAAGTCGCCTTTTCTTTGTAAAACAACAGATTCATGATTATGGCATGGATATCTGAGAGAACCATTATTCTGTTTATCACAAATCACTAGCAGAATACCACACTAACAAGAAGTCAGATCATATGATTTGTTCCAAACATTTTTCTATACCATTATTACTCTATCTTCTGTTCTCATGAAGAGAAAATAACTCCTGAAGCAATCCTTTCCTTATTTGTGATAGGATTATCAGTGTGTTTACATGAACTATTTGTTATGGTCTGGATTTGAAATGTCCTCCCAAAAGCTCACATGTTAGGCAATGGATCTGCTGAAAATATTGTGAAAATATTGGATTATGAGGGCTCTGGCTTCATTAGTAGATTAACCCATTCAATGATTAATAGTTTGAATGGATTATTAATGGTTACTGTAGGCAGGTGGAGCATGGCTGGGGAAGGCAGGTCACAGGGTCATGGCTAGGACCATGTCTTGTCCCTGGTCCCCGCCTCTTTCTCTCTGGTTTCTGGTGTCCAGGAGCTGAGCAGCTTCCCTCTGCCATGCTCTTTTGCCTTGATGTTATTTCAGTGCAGTTGACCAACCACGGACTGAGAAAACCATGACCCAAAGTAAGCCTTTCTCTAAGACTCCTTACAACTCCTCTCAGTTGTGCTTGTCTGGTATTTTGATCACAGCATTGAAAAGCTGACTAAACCATTACCCAGTCTTGCTTTGATTTTGGTCTTCACTGTTATACAGGTAAATATATCTTTGCTTCCATTATCAGAAACCTTGTCTTTGTTTTAAATAACTACAATGAGAAAATGCACAGCTATGACTTTTCCATAGAGGAAGCTTTCATGGTACAGCAGATGCTCTTATTCGGGCCATCCCAAGCTGCTCTGCAGAGCTTGCTTCAGCTCTAGCAGTGCCTCACACGTAGCCAACCTCAGTAACTCTGGCACTTTGACTCCTCCTTGTCCCCATTGAGAATTTGTGTCTGCTTTCTAAAAACAATATCGAGGCAGTATATTGAATTTTCTCCTAGTTGTTCAAAATGTCATGAACTTTCCCAGTCATTGTTAGTAGGTCAATAGTTTGTCATTCTTTTAGAATAAAATTGAAGGCCTTAAATGTTCCTGAAACATAATAGTTACCCAATGAATGTTGTGCTTAATTATATGAGTTAATCAAGACTTAGATCACAATGGATTAATTAAGATTTAGAAATGGGTAAAAGGGGTCTGGGGTTGTGGCTCAGCGGTAGAGCTCTTGCTTTGCACATGTGAGGCACTGGGTTTGACCCTTAGCACCAAATGAATAAATAAATAAATAAATGCTATTGTGTTATGTTGAGGGCCACAAGCCAAGTCAAGCTGGCACCTGGCACTTTGCCAGGAGGAGTGGTTTGAGAAGTAACGCCAGCGAGCCATTGAGATGATGAGGATTCCTTAATGACTGACTGCTGTATCTAGATGATGTTAATTAAGTTAAGTTGTGTATAATTATTAAGATGATGAGGATTCCTTAATGACTGATTGCTGTAACTGGATGATGCTAAATTGAGTCAAGCTGTGTATTCAGTTATGTATATATACCTCTGCTGTCCTACAATAAAGCGGCTCCCACTGTTTCAACCTTCACAAGTTGCTTGTCACCCCCTGGCTACTTTGCCCAGCCAGACTGCGGCAGTGTTGTGTACAACTGAAAAAAAACTTAAAAAAAGAAATTGAGGGACACCACCATGGCAGAGATCTGACATCACCAGAATTTGGCAGAGGGGATGGCTTCATTGAAACCAGCTTCTGCAGGTGTGTGAACCCTGGGCCCCTCCTCTCCACACAGCGGGGAAATCTCAAGGGCCCCCCCCCAGCTCTACCGTGAGCGCGATTGTCAGACCGAGGGAGTCAGGAGCGGCGCATGACCCTGGCTACTGCTCCCACCAGCGCTGACAACCAAGGTCTCTTGCGCCAGCTCCCATGGGCGTGGCTACTGAAGGGCAGGCAGAATAAGCTGACAGTTCCCAGGCCCGTGCTCCACAACCTTAGGGTCTGGGGGAATGGAAAACAGAGAGAGTGTGCCCAGTCGTTCAAGAAAATAGGGCTCCCGGGAGCAGCAGATCCAGCGTGTAGCCAATTTTGTGGTGAATGTCACCAGTGAGCGGGGCCTGGCTGGAGGAAAAGCGGGGAAGTGACTGGATACCAGGAAAGGCCCTGGGCGCCCAGGATTGGAGAGTCGCCCAGTGGGGGAGGAGGAGCAGCCGCACAGGGTTTGGTTCCTGGGTATCGAGAGGAGAAGCTTGGCCTGGTGGGCACAGCTCCACCTACTGGAAGAGAAGTTAATCGAACCCTAAGACTGCATTTTTTAAATTTTTTTTATTTTTATTTTTTTAATTTTTTTAATTTTATTTCTTTATTTTTATTTTTTTTATTATTTTTTATTTTTATTTTTTGTCTTTTCATTTTTTCCAATTTCCTTATTTCCCTTTTCTTGAATTCTACCTGTTTACTCTCATTCTCTTTAGCACTTCTTCCCTCCCTTCTAATACCTTTCCTCCCAAGCATCACGACACTGTTTATGTGTAATTTACTAAATGTGTATAGGTAAATGTTCCGAGGCATTATATAGTGCTACCAATTCCCTAGCTATCCCCAAATACTCCAGACCATTCTCTGGTTAATATCCCTCGTCAGTAGAGCAATCTTCCAAGGTTGCCAAGATATACCAACCTCTATACCATCACATCACTCGACCTAAACATAAGTCCCAAGACCAAACCACAGATCGCTATATGCCATCAGAATCTGTACATAGTTTATGAAACAAATGAATCTGCTTTAAAGTGCAATAAAATTCATCATCTCTAGTCATAGTCTCCCATAACAAAGGAGAGACTCCGGAGATACACAAAACCAAAATAAATTTATAGGAGTAAACAGTAACTCAGCAGTAAAACAGACCCAGAAGTAACATGAGCAGCATGAAAAAACAAGGAAGAAAAGGAGTACAAACAATGCAGTACAGCCTAAATCTACAGGAGAACCTAGAGGCATCAGAAAAATGGTCAAATAATGAACTCAAGGAATACCTTATACAGATGGAATGGAATCTTAAAGAGGACATGAGACAGCAAATTCAAACAATGAAAGAACACATTGAAAATGAATTACATGAACAGATAAAAGAAGCAAATAAGCAACTTTACCAGGAGATAGAGATTATTAAAAAAAATCAAACAATAATCCTAGAAATGAAGGAAACTATAAACCAAATTAAAAACTCAAACAAGAGTATCACTAGCAGAGTGGAGCAAGTAGAGGTCAGAATGTCAGATAATGAAGACAAAATATATCATCTTGAAAAGAGTCTAGCCAACTCATAAAGGCTGGTAAGAAACCATGAGAAAAATATCCAAGAGAAATGGGATAACATAAAAAAACAAATTTAAGAGTCATTGGGATAGAGGAAGGTATAGAGGTCCAAACCAAGGAAACGGATGTACAAATTCTAGATGCATACAGGACACCGAGCATACAAAATCACAGTAGACCAATACCAAGACACATTGTTATGAAGATATCCAATATACAGAATAAAGAGAAAATATTAAAAGCTATAAGAGAAAGGAGGCAGATTGCATTCAGGGGTAAACCAATAAGGTTAATGGCTGATTTTTCATCACAGATGCTGAAAGTGAGAAGATCTTGGAACAACGTATTTCAAACACTGAAAGACAATGGATGCCAACCAAGAATTGTGTACCAGCAAAATTAAGCTTCAGGTATGACAATGAAATAAAAATCTTTCATGATAAACAAAAGTTAAAAGAATTCGCAGCCAGAAAACCAGCATTGCAAAACATCTTAAGCAAAACACTACATGAGGAAGAAATGAAAAACAACAACCAAAACCAACAGTGGGAAGTACCTCAGTAAAGCGAGAGTGGGGGGGGGGAGCTAATCATGGAGAAACAAACCAAATTAAAAAAAAAAAAAAGATAAATAATCAAACATGACTGGAAATACAAACCATATATCAATAGTAACCCTAAACGTTAATGGCTTAAACTCACCAATAAAGTTACATAGGCTGGTAACCTGGATTTAAAAAACAGATCCAACAATATGCTGCCTTCAGGAGACACATCTGATTGGAAAAGACATACACAGGCTGAAGGTGAAAGGTTGGGAAAAATCATACCACGCACACGGTCCTCGGAAGCAAGCAGGGGTGGCCATCCTCATATCGAATAAAATCGACTTCAAGACTAAATTAATCAAAAGGGATAAGGAAGGACATTATATACTGTTAAAAGGAACTATTCACCAACAAGACATAACAATTATCAATATTTATGCACCAAATAATGGTGCTGCAACTTTCATAAAACAAACTCTCCACAAGTTCAAGAATCAAATAGACCACAACACAATAATTATGGGTGACTTCAACACACATTTCTCACCATTGGACAGATCCTCCAAATAAAAGTTAAATAAAGAAACTATAGAACTCAATAACACAATCAATAACCTAGACTTAATTGACATATATAGAATATATCAACCATCATCAAGTGGATATACTTTTTTATTAGCAGCACTTGGATCCTTCTCAAAAATAGACCATATATTATGCCATAGGGCAACCCTTAGTAAATATAAAGGTATGGAGATAATACTATGCATCTTATCTGATCATAATGGATTGAAACTGGAAATCAATGATAAAAGAAGGAAGGAAAAATCCTACATCACTTGGAAAATGAACAATATGTTACTGAATGATCAAT
>NW_026000164.1:8719227-8755521 GCF_001458135.2 Marmota marmota marmota | reverse complement strand
TCAAAATGGATCAAGGAGCTTGATATCAAAACAGAGACTCTGCGTCTGATAGAAGAAAAAGTTGGCTCCAATCTACATATTGTGGGGTCGGGCTCCAAATTCCTTAATAGGACACCCATATCACAAGAGTTAAAAACGAGAATCAACAAATGGGACTTAACTAAAAAGTTTTTTCTCAGCAAGAGAAACAACAAGAGAGGTAAATAGGGAGCCTACATCATGGGAACAAATTTTTACTCCTCACACTTCAGATAGAGCCCTAATATCCAGAGTACACAAAGAACTCAAAAAATTAAACAATAAGAAAACAAATAACCCAATCAACAAATGGGCCAAGGACCTGAACAGACACTTCTCAGAGGAGGACATACAATCAATCAACAAGTACATAAAAAAATGCTCACCATCTCTAGCAGTCAGAGAAATGCAAATTAAAACCACCCTAAGATACCATCTCACTCCAGTAAGATTGGCAGCCATTATGAAGTCAAACAACAACAAGTGCTGGCGAGGATGTGGGGAAAAGGGTACACTTGTACATTGCTAGTGGGACTGAAAATTGGTGTGGCCAATTTGGAAAGCAGTATGGAGATACCTCAGAAAGCTGGGAATGGAACCACCATTTGACCCAGCTATTCCCCTTCTCGGACTATTCCCTAAAGACCTTAAAAGAGCATATTATAGGGATACAGCTACATCAATGTTCATAGCAGCACAATTCACAATAGCTAGACTCTGGAAACAACCTAGATGCCCTTCAATAGATGAATGGATAAAAAAAATGTGGCATTTATACACAATGGAGTATTACTCAGCACTAAAAAATGACAAAATCATGACATTTGCAGGTAAATGGATGGCATTAGAGCAGATTATGCTAAGTGAAGCTAGCCAATCCCTAAAAAACAAATGCCAAATGTCTTCTTTGATATAAAGAGGGCAACTAAGAACAGAGCAGGGAGGAAGAGCATGAGAAGAAGATCACCATTAAACAGGGATGAGAGGTGAGAGGGAAAGGGAGAGAGAAGGGAAATTGCATGGAAATGGAAGGAGACCCTCATTGTTATACAAAATTACATATAAGAAGAAGTGAGGGGAATGGGAAAAAAACAAAAACAAGAGAGATAAATGAATTACAGTAGATGGGGTAGAGAGAGAAGATGGGAGGGGGGAGGGGAGGGGGATAGTAGAGGATAGGAAAGGCAGCAGAATACAACATACACTAGTATGGCAATATGTAAAAACGTGGATGTGTAATTGATGTGATTCTGCAATCTGTATACAGGGTAAAAATGGGAGTTCATAACCCACTTGAATCAAATGTATGAAATATGATATGTCAAGAGCTTTGTAATGTTTTGAACAACTAATAAAAAAAAGAAGTTGGTAAAATGTTGAATTTTTCAAGGAAGAGTGTCTTGCTACAGAGCTGATGATAGCTGGTTACAGACTATACTATCATTTGCTTCCTATACTCTTAAAGGCATTTTCCACTTCAGAGGAGTTTTTGTAGGAATATGATGGGAAAATTCATAAGAAAATATAAGTTTTTGAAAAGACATTCCTATGATTAAATAGATTTATATTTGTTGACAGAACATGAAATATCATTTGGACATGGAGAGGTCTGGAAAAAAGTTGACAGTAGGGTTTGAGAAAAGGAAAAGCCACTGTCAAAATGTAGGGGGGAAAAAACTGAACAATGACTTTTACTTGGAGAGAGAAACTGTACTTTCCATTTAATAGACAAAAATAGGATAGAACAATGAATATTAGATAAATAAATGACTGCTGATAGTGTAAACAAAGATTCAAAAGAGAATTATTTTCTTCCACAGATACAATATTTGAACTCATTGGTTTCCAGTTTTCATTTTTTTCCATTCTTTGTATAACTTATTTAAAAACAGATTTATAAGTACTTACAACTCTTAAAATCCTACAGATGTTCTCAAGATATATAATAGATAAAAAATGATCTGAAGCAATAAAATTTATTATTTTGATAATTCTAAAGGTTTTTTTTAAAGAAAAGAGAAATATTGCATTGATTCTTATATTTATGTCCTTGGACCAAGTTACAAAATAAATTTGAGAGGGCACAGCCCAAAGTCTAGCTGAAAGAAAAAAAATCACTAAGCTTTGGAAAAGATACTTGACTTTGTTTTAATAAGAACAATGGGAATTTCAAGTACACTGGAATATTTCTCACCTCGTTGACAAAATGCCTAGAGACTGATAATTCTCTGTTGGTAAAGCTGAGAAATAGGCCTTCTCAAACATTTTTTACTGATGTGCAAAAATAATTTGACATTATGAGGATCAATTTGGCAAAACTTATTAAATTTATAAATGTATTTCTCTTTGATCCAGCAATTATACTTCTGGGAATTTACCCTACAAATAAGTCTGCAAACATGTAAAATAATTTATAAAAAGGATTTTTTTATTATAGCATATTTGTAACAGTAACATTTTAGAAAAAAAATATAGTGACTACCAATTTAAAAACACCTTAAATTATGATTCATTTACACTCTAAATAAACATAAAGCTTTTAAAAAACTGAAGGCACTTTTAATTTTAAATGCTCTATGCTTATGTGTGTTTATATTATTAAAAATTATTCATATCATAATGTTAGATTACACTAATAAGGGGTGGGTATATAGCTCAGTTGAAAGAGTGCCTGTCTCACATACACAAGGCCCTGGGTTCAACATCCAGCACCACAAATACACACACACACACATTCACACACACACACACAAATTACACTAATAAAGCATAGAACATTGTATGATAAATTTTGTGATGGACATTTAGGAGCATAATAATATTTATTTTATAACCTTGCACTGGTCTAAAGAAACACAAGACTCTAGTAAAAGCGGATCATATGGAGGGGAAGCAGATGAACTGGGACAGGGATGAAATTTTAACTTACAAAACTTACTTTTATATAATTTTGATTTTTGAGTGATTAAAATGTTACTTATTTCCAAAATAACATTTTGGGAATAAGTAATAAATGAATGGAAGAAAGGGAGGAAAGAAGAAAGGAAGATAGATTTATGAGATCAGAAAAATAGGAATTAATTGCAGAGTAACTAAGTAAGAAGACTTTCTGCTGAACACTGTTGAGAGCCACAGCTGAAGGGGCCCCAGCAAACTTCCAGCTGCCAGCAAACTTCCAGCTGCCGGCTGATGATTGGCTCACAACGGCCCCAGCAACATCTAGCTGATTGGCTCCTCGGCCCCAGCAACATCTAGCTGATTGGCTCCTCGGCCCCAGCAACATCTAGCTGATTGGCTCCTCTGCGGTGATGCTCATTGGGCTGTTTCCCTGCCCTTTCAGACCACGGAGCTGCTCATTGGGGGACTTTTTTGGCTCCGCCCATGTGACCCAGCCAATCGGCCTCAAGAGCAGGAGGATTGTGGGAGGTGGAGAGAAGCTTGTCGGGGAGAGAGAGGCTTGTGGAAAGCCCGTGGTGGCAGTTGAGGCTCTGAGGGTTTTTCCTGAGAGGCTGTTTTGTTTGGCTTGTGTGGTTCTAAAAATAAAGTTAGTTTCTTTTGACAAGTGGCTCCTGATTGTGCCCAGCCAGACTGCGGCAGAACACCTGTTGTTTGAGAACAGAGGCTTTCAAGAACCCAGTCCTGCTCCCACTTGAGGCATCTCAAGGCCCTGTTTAGCTTCAGCACTCCAGTTCTCCAGGAGGACTCTACAGGGGTAGGTGTGTGGCATTTTTAACTATCCCACCTCATCCGTTCTCAGAGTTCACCTTCTCCTCTGACACAGGATGCCCAGCTCTTCAATGGTTTTCCACCTTGGATGTTAGGGTGACAGTTCCATGAATTCCCTGTTCACCATCATTCTCCTTCTTCAGCCCATGTCTTCTCTTACATATGACTGGAGATGATTCCAGAGGCCCTTCAAGGAGGGGGTCTGACATCTGTCCCCCACATCTGAATTCCCCAAAAGTGGGAGAGGCAAGCTAATCAGTGATTGAAGGGAGAGAAACAGAGGACTGGGTTTGGAGGACCTTCCCTGGAAACCTTCAGGATACATTTCTGACACATATAAATAAATCCAAGTCTTCCAGGGGGACCAATCCATAGAAAGGAAGTTAGCTCAGCTTCTTGCTTACTGGAAGTTTCATAAGAAAAATCTATCAAATATATCTGATCTCCTATTCTCATCAGACTCCTTCCTGTGTTTGTGCCTTGAGTTTTCACTAAACATTCTGTATTGCTGGGGGCCATCTGTGAGCCCCGTGTGAACTGAGTAACATTCAAGCCTTTTGCCCCAGGGAAGCCTGGTCTTGGGAACTCACTGCAGAATCAAGATGGTTTGGGAAAGGAAGGCTGCTGCTGTCCTGGCAGCTCTGCTCACCTGCTGTGCCACAGTTCCGGCTGCAACCTGAGAACCACAAGGAGCCTCCAGGCTACCAGGTGGAAAAAACAGTAGCAAAAATGAGAAACCATCGCTTAGGAGGATGTGAAAAGCATGTAGGAAACAGAGGCTGAGGTAGATAGAGCAAGTAGGAAGCCGTCAGAACGCTCCAGGGATGGCTTTTTGTTGTTTTTTCATAGGGTGTAAATCTGACTGCTTGTTTAGTTTATTATTTGACTTATTCATAATAAAACGTTTGGCACAGTGAGCCCAGGAAAACTTAGCATATGGTAATGAAAAATTACTGAATCTTCAAATCTCAAGGAAGTGAATAATGAAGTTTACAACATCTCCCACAATATGTTTGTTGACATTTACCATTTATCATGTGCTTTAATAACATCACCAACCAGCTGAGAGCCTTGGACTCACACCTGCTACAGGAACATCAGCATCTACTGCAAGATGAATTGGTATTTAGAGAAGACACCACAAACATGACGTAGATGTGCATCTGCAGAAGACAGATTTTCACTCCTATTTCTGAGTGTGGTTTTTAATTTGTCCAAATAATTTTATCTAAACTAAGAAAAAGAGAGAAGACACAAATAAAATCAGAACTGAAAGAGGAGATATTATGATGGCTCTATACAAATGGAAAGAATCGTGAGAAACTTCTATGAACAATTAATACACCAACAAATTGGATAACCCAAAAGTAATGGATAAATTTCTAGAAGCATACAACTTACCAATACTGAATCGTGAAGAAACAGGAAATCTGAACAGACTAATAGTGAGTAAGGAGACTGAATCGGAAATCAAAAACCTCCCAAAAAGAAAATTCCAGAACCCCGTGGCATTACTGGTGAGTTCTCTCAAACATGTAAAGAAGAATTAATACCAATTCTTCTCAATGCTTCCAAAATATTAAGGAAGAATTTCTGAACTCATAACACCAGAATGACCTTAATATCAACTCCAGACATGGATACTACAAGGAAAGAAGACCATATGACAATATCCCTGTGAAAAAATTCTCAACAAAATCTTTAAGCAGAGTTCAACAGCACATCCAAGTCATACATCATGACCAAGCCAATATATCACTGGGTGCAAGGATGCAAATCAATACACATGATGCACCACATTAACAGAATGAAAAAGCGAGAATCACATGAGTATCTCAATAGATGCCGAAAAATGTTCTACAAAATTCAACAACTTTATGATAAAAAGTCTCAACCATCAAGGTATGAGGGAAAAGTACCTCAATGTACCTCAATATGATTCAGGCGAAATATGACAAGCCCATAGCCAACATCATGATCCACAAAAAAAAAAAAAAAAGAGAGAGAGAGAGACTTTTTCCTAAGATCAGGAGTAAGACAAAGAGTCCCACTCTTTCCACTTCTGATCAACATAATAATGGAAGTCCTAGCAATGGTAACTAGACAGAAAAAGAAAACAAACAAACAAACAACAAAAAAGGAATCTACGTGGAAAAGGAAAAAGTAAAATTCCAAGTTTTACATTTTCAATTCCATGTGTGTGTGTGTGTGTGTGTGTGTGTCTGTGTGTGTGTATGAACAAAAATGGAGTTAAAAGTTATTGATGTTTTGGGTCCATTAATAGGAAAAAAAAAAACTCCCAGTAACATATAACATAATCTCAGTTTTATATCATTTTCATTAGTCTTTCAAATAGAAGAATCAAATAATAGTCAAATATTACAAAGGTTAATTGAAATAATGTTCAATTGTGTTCATCTGCCGCAGTCCAGCTGCAGCAAAATAATCAGGGGGGGTAACGAACAACTTGTGTGCATTGATACAGCAGGAGAGGAAGCCGTTTATTGCAGGACAGGAGCAGTATTTATACATTCCACACAGCTTATCTAATTAGCATAAACTAGATACATCAGTCAACCAATAAGGAATCTCCACACTTAATGGTTCGCTGGTGTTACTTCACAAACCACTCCCTCTGGCATTTTGCCAGGCGCCATCCAGACTTGTTTACAGACTCTAACATTTCATTCATCCAACTCATGATGTCAAAGTAAGGCTTTTGGAAGTTCTTTCTGTGGAAGACAAAATAGCCGACATTCTGATATGTGCTATTGAAACTAATTTAAAAAGGCAAACATTGAGGATAAAAATGGTTTGTTTTGCAATTAATAATGTGAATACAAATTCAATGGAGCCCAGTGTAACCATAAAAACTTGTTTTTACTAAATTGATAAATCTATGAAATATGAAGACAAATGGAATTTTGGGTGGTACAAATATAATTCAAAATAGCATTCAAATAATCTGAGATACTTTACCAATCAAAATAGAAGCTGTAATTTATAAACTTTGCAAATTTTTTTGTAGGCAGAGCAACTGACCCACCAAATTTTTATGATGAATCTCATATTTAAAAGCAAAAATACTCTTCATGTAATAACAGTTCCCCTTCCTACTTATGAATCATTCTTTGGATATGATTGAGTTTTTACAAAAATACTTTTAAAATGGCCTTAAATTTCCTACAATTACATTGGATATTTTAGTAAACAATTCCTCTAAATTTTTATTAGTTTTGTAGAAAACCAGAGGGAAATATATAATTAAAGTATTAAACAATGAAGCAAAAAAAATGTTTCAGGTTTTGAAATTTTGAGTAATTTGCAAAATTGACCCACAACTTAGATGGTGAATTGACATTGCACCTACAAAAGCACTGGAGAAACTGAAGAATTAAGCCACTGGTGCTCAATGGTGTCAAAGACTTAATTTCAAATTTAAAAAATTTTGAATACCCACCTACCAGAAAGAAGAGCTATTTTTTAATTGGATAAATATGTATGCTGCATTATAATGAAGCAAATTGAGGACTAAAATTTCTCAGAACTTAAATTCAGCAAAATATTTTTAAATATTTTAAATAGTAAGAAAACTTACTTGCTGATTTTTGTTTTATAAAATATTTCTAAGAACATTTTTTCCTGAATGGAAACTTAAGTACTTACATAATGCAGTACAAAAAGCAAAAGTTTAGCATTGAAAATGCCCTCCATGTAGAAGAATTTGCTTATCCTGAACCATTTATCTCAAACTACAAATATCACTTCTTCAGTGCCCAGAGACAGGTCAATTGAGGTCATTAGCAGTGTTAACAGACATGAAATATAACCTGGAAGACTACTGCAGGCAATTTTATAAAGACAAGAGAAAAAGAGATATCTTTTTAAATACATTATTTAGAAATATATCAGTGACCCAGTATTTGAAATAAATATAACTAAAAAGCTCATTATATTATATCAATATGTAACAAAAATATTGTCTGTTCAGTTAATCAGTTCAAAGAAACTTTTGCTTCACTTTAGAAAGGAATGATGTGGTTTTAGAAGGATTTTGTAAAACATTTTTAGAATAAATCTATTTTATCAGTGTACCAACCAATAAAAATTTTAGTCAATAAATTTTTTTGAAGGTAAAAATTTATCTAAATAAAAAAAATTTTATTTACTTCATCTACAACTAAATAATTTTTTATTTAGTTGTATTAGGTGTAGATGAACACACAGTGTCTTTATTTATTTTTATGTGGTGCTGAGAATCAAACCCAGTGTCTCACACATGTGAGGCAAGCACGTTACCACTGAGCTAAGCCCCAGGCCCTAGTCAATAAATTTTTATATCAAATAACTATATAAATTTATTCATTGTAGCACCTTTTCCCATTATCAAAAGTGATCCATTTGCACGTATAAGTAAAAGGCTACCCTACATGAAATATGGAATAAGGAGACAAAAACATTAAAATCTTTAAGTATTAGGAGAAATTGTATCGAATAGAAATTCCAGGGAAAAAAATGAAAGGAACGTTTGAGAAACCGTACTTAAAGATGTAATTGCTGAAAGTTTCCCAGTTTTAAAATATATATAAAATATCGCATCTATATTCTATTCTGAATGCCAAGCAAGAAATATTTAAAGATAATAATAAAAGTAAAACTAGAAATATGGTAGAAAAACTGCAGAAAATTATAGAAAAGCAGAATATTAAAGTTAAATAAAAATCTAAAAAAGGATAAATACAAAAGAATGGTAGTGTATTTCTTTGGGGGGGGGGGACTGGGGGTCGCAGATACCAGGGATTGAACTCAGGGGCACTCAACTACTGAGCCACATCCCCAGCCCTATTTTGTATTTTATTTGGAGACAGGTTCTCACTGGATTGCTTAGTGCCTCACCTTTGAACTTGAGATCCTCCTGCGTCAGCCTCCTGAGCCACTGGGATTACAGGCGTGCACAATGGCACCTGGCCTGGTACTATATGTCTAATCAAAAATAACAAATATCAGAAACAAAAGATAAAGAAATTGAAATTTTAAAAAAGTGTTAGGCCAAAAGATGTTTCAACCTAGAATCTTTTGCCTAGTCAAACTGTTATTAAAGATAAGAGCAAAATAAAAATTGTCTATGAAACACAGTATATAATATCAAATTCAACTATAAACTGTATTTGCAGACTCACACTAATGTAAATACAATCCCATTCTAACCAATATTACATTATGAATGGGCAAGGAAAATGGTAGAGTGTGTGTGTGTGTGTGTGTGTGTGCGTGCGCACGCTTAGCTGGGATACAGAGAAAAATATAGATTTAAATCTTCACCTTTCATAGTTTGAAATCAATACATAATTCCCAAAATTGGGAGAAAAATATCAACAGGTAGCAGAATATTTTGTTACTTAGAAACATGGAGAAAATTATCAAATGAAATGGATAAAGAAATTAAAAATAGTTTCGACTGAAGAAAGAAAATGAGATTGAAAGGGGAAAATGAAAAAGGCTTTGTTTTTATCTTCTAAATGAAATTCACATACAAATGATGTTTGAAACTGTGAGTACATTAAAGGAACTAGAATATCTAGCCTAGATGCATGTTTCCCTCCTGTGCTGAGGTATCTGTTTACAATAATCTAATATCACTAATTAGATTAGCTGTACCAGGAGCCGAGAGAGGCTGATTTTAGGCACCTATAATGGACACTAATCCTAGCTGTATTAGGCCAGCATCTTCTACCCTACACTTAGCCAACAGAATCAGAAAACACAGAGGCTGACTCAGACTGAGAGTTACCCAACATATAGCGGACCCTACACCACTGAAAGGAAACACATTTTACAACTGTAGCATATAGCAACGTAAACCTCCAAAGTTTCTTGAGGGCAGGATCCACGTGTCCCATATCTATACCCTGAGTGCCTGGCATATAATATGTACGCAAAGAAATGCGTGTACATGTGCACACTTATTTTTACTTATTTTTTTTAAATCTTAGGAGGGAAAATGTAAAGAAAGTTATAAAGTATTTATAAACAAATGACAATGGAAGTACTTCACATCAAATTTTATAGGGTACACATGACATGGTACATAAAAATAAATGAATATACCAGTTTCTTTTTTAAAAAGTTAAACAAAAAATCTATTTGTTAGGTGGCCAACTCGAGAAGCTAAAAAAAAAAAAAAATGACAGAATAAAATGAAGAAAAGACTATGGAAAATATATTAAAAATAAATGAAGAAATTAGTGCAATAAAAAACAAAAGAAATAATTGAGGATAAACAAAATTCAGAACTGAATCTTTAGAGTAGAAGTTGAAAAGTCTAGAAAAATGAGCAAACTGCCAAATATGGAAAAAGACACCAGCAATATAATAAAGGAAAGGGCACTAACCATAGTCACGGTGCAGATTTATTCCAAACCCATGAGTAATTTTATGCCAAAGAAAGCTGAAAGCCTATTTGAGATAAAACCATTTGTGGGGGGAAAAAAAAAAAAAAAAATATATATATATATATATATATATATAAAATTATGACAAACTAAATAATTATGAAAGAAATAGAATTTGTGATCAAATATCTCCCTTCTCTTACCATCTCCCCTCCAAAAATAAATATATAAATAAGAACATATGATAATCCAAGTGAGTTTATCAAATCTTCAAAGGAAAGGATATTGCTTCTTTAGTGAAAAACAATATTGGAGGCTAGCATAACAGAGAAAGCTACTTTTTAGCTTAAGATGAGCTTTAGAAAACTCATAATTATGAAATAATTATAGCCTGTTCTACACAATGATAGTACAAGAAAAAAAGTTAAAAATAAATGCCACTGAGATATATAGATGCAAATCTATAAATAAAACATTAACAAATTACATTCATTAATATATTTTTCAAAAAATTCTGTTATGATTCCAGTAGACACTGCTAGTTTTTCCTCAATATTTATTTTTTCCTCTTTATCCATCAAATTTTCAACCAGACACATAATTATCTACAGAAATTGCATTTCCAAGCCTCCCTTGCAGGAAAATATTGCAATGTGACTAGGCAGCCAGTGGTTGGCAAGAAGCATTGCCACGTTGTAGTTTAGGAGAGTCTTACCTAGGTCACATCAAGATCTGTTGCCTCTTCCTTTTCCTATCTTATTTTCCTTACAACCACCATGATGCAGATGTTGTCATCTTGGGAGAGGCTGAGAGCCACATCTAGAGGTAGTGGAGCAATGAGCTGGAAGAAACTTCACCTGGAGAACTTTGTAGAATCAGGTTCCCATATTAATCAGCTTCTAGCTTTCCACAGAGTACAGGTGAAACTTCTGTTTTGTTTAAGCACTATTTCCATTTGCTGTTGTTGCTGTGTGAAAAATTAATTGAGACGAATTGGTTTTAAAAACTGCAAGGGTCAGAAAACACTTTTAAAAAACAATATCTGAATCCTTTACAAAATACAACCAAAGGCAAAAAATACTTATTTATCTTTCATTGCTTTTACAAATAATTTAAAATAAATTATGTAAAAATTAGACAAAAATGCAAAATACTAATTACAGTAGCCATAAGTGAGTCGTGGGTTATTAGTCCTTTAATTTTTACTTTAAATAGCCTTTTTTATACCAAAAAAATCATGACTAATATCAAAATGATAATGGATATCATAGTATATTTTCACAGGACCCTAGAAACAAGCACAGTCAAACATACACTGGGGGAAAAGCACAGGACCCACCACACGAGGATGTGGGAATTGGTGCCATGGACACAACACAAATTTTAAAAATAAAACCAATAATTAATACAGATATAAGGAAAGAGGAAAATATAAAATTAGAGCACTTCAGTAGTATAATAATTGCTATAAGCAACATCCTCTGATGAATACTCAAATTAGTGGGTAAGAGTTTTAGGAAAAACAAGGTATTTGCATAGCTTCAAAGTATCTCCTCCAGAGTTTTATCGTGGTGGTTTAAAATATTTAAAGCACAAATTCTTTGAGATTTCTCTCTCCAGGAAGTGAAGTGTAATTCACCTCCCCTTGAATAGGGCCACACTTACAGACAGACACACTTCTAATGAAGACTGTATGAAGGTGAGAAGATAACATCATGAGGAGAAACCTGGCAGATACCATTTAGCCAAGGGATTAATGTAACATCACCAGCAATAAGACACTAACATGATGTGCCCCTGAATAGCACATTGTATATAATTTTTCCCCAAAATCCAAAACCGGTAAAATCATGAGACAAGTATTAACCCAGGAACAGTCTACAAAATATCTGACCACTGCTTTTCAAAACTGTCATAAAAGGAAAAGAAAAACCAATCTGTCACAGATTGAAGGACATTAAGCAAACATAATTACAGAATGCCACGTGGCATCCTGGGTTGGATTTTAGAATAGAAATGATATTAATGGAAAAACTGGAAAAATCCAAATAAAGCCAAAAGTTTAACTAATAGTATTTTAACAGTGCTAATTTGGGTTTGGTTTGTACCATCAGTAGAAGCTGGATAAAGGGTAAAGAGAGAGGAATTCTCTGTACAGTTTATCTCAATGTCAAAACTTATTTCAAAATAATAAACTAAAAATATATCCAAATATATGGGACTTTTAAAAGTCATCCCTATGTCCTTAATGGGAGTCTTTTTGCTGTATTTTCCTTGTTTAGAAATACACTTGGCTATATCCAAGATGCATTTTAGAAAAATAGAACATGCCCTTAAGGTATGGGTTCCCAGTTTTACTTTTAAAAAATCATCTCTTCACCTTGAAGGGTGCTTTCATCCCGCCTCAGATTGCCCTGGGAACTCCTATAAACAATCCTCTTAGCCAGGCTTGGCGGTGCCTGTCTGTAATTGCAGTCAGACCCTGTCTCAAATTAAAAAAAAAAAATAAATAATAATAATAATAATAATAATAATTAAAGGACAGGGGATGTGGCTCAGTCGTTAAGCATCTCTGGGTTCAATCCCTGGTACCAAAAGAAAAAAAATCTTCTTTCCATTGCAGGAAGTGACTCTGTCATGAGCTGTGACAACCAGAGCATCTTCTAAAGTGCCTTTGGGAACATCGTGGCCCCTGCTCCCTCCCACTGCCTATCTGCAGCCTCCCATTACTGGTCCAGCAGCTCTGCTTTTGCGTCTCCTTCTGTCCTGTCTCCTGCCAGTGTTTCTTCTGCAGATGGTTTCTACAAACTCTTCTTATTCTCACTCCACCTCACTGCTCATGCTCCCACACTTGATCTAAGTGTAGGCCCTGTGAGTTTTTAAAGTCGGGGGGAGGTGGAAGTGGTATTTCTCCATGCTTCTTCTTACAGAGGGCATCTCTGAGCTAAGAGGCACTGGTAAATCATTCAGTAACCCACCAAGTATCTGTAGTGGGCACTGGACCAGGAACCAGGGGTAGGATACAATGATGAGCAAAGCAAGTGAGGAGAGTGGCGTCAGATTGAAGGAACCATGACATTTCCCCTCATACTCTTGGAAGCCTAGATCAGCAAAAGTGGGGCAAAGTCTGACAAATCAGAGTTTCTAGAGATTCCAGAACTTCTATGAGAGAAACAACCAGAGAAGAACAGCTGTTTATTAGTCTGTGTTCAAGGAGAATGTTTAGGGCTCAGAAACAGATTTTTAAATGAAATGGTAACATCTTACCATTTCATGCTGGAAAAAAAAAAACTTCATAAGTTTGTGCCTTATTTGAAAGAAGCCTTGAGTAAAGGAAAAACCAACGTCATAAATATTTTTGGAGACATGTCACCTACCAAACCTGCTTTATTATTACTATATTAAAGTGATATGGGTTCATAAAAGTGAATTCACTCTGAATTGGGAAATCCATTTTATTATTCTGTGTCCTGTATTTACATATTAAAGCCAGAAACAATTTCCTCAAGAGAAAAGTGATTCTTCCTTTATCTGTTTCAGCTTTAATAGTCCAAAATATGATAGTCAAGTCCAAGGTGTTATTTTACCCTCAGGTAGATTAGCCTACCCTGTAAAGGAACTGGGAAATTTTCCTTCAACTTTTATTTTCCAAGTGTTTCATTAAAATAAAAGGTAGCTGGACAGTGGCACACACCTGTAATCCTAATGGCTCAGGAGACTGAGGCAGGAGGATGGTGAGTTCAAAGCCAGCCTTAGCAATTTAGCCAGGCACTAAGCAACTCAGTGAAACCCTGTCTCTAAAATACAAAATAGGGCTGGGGATGTGGCTCAATGGTTGAGTGTCCCTGAGTTTAATCTCCAGTACCAAAATAAATAAATAAATAAAATGTAAATGTGTGTGTGTGTACATGTGTAATCACTTACATGAAATTAAAGGAATGTGTTACCTCAAGTAATTAATTCTGCAAACAAAGTCCTACTGCTTAAAAATTGGTGTCTTATTGCTTTATTATTCGCCTTTAATAGTAAGAACATCAAAAAATGTCACAGTTGAGTCAGCCTTGCACACACAAAGGAATCCACGCAGGTCTAGGTGGTATTACCTTAGTGGGCAAGAATATGAACTCTGGGGCCATGTGATTTGGGTTTGAATCCCAGTTCTATCACTCTCGAGTAGTATGCCTTGGACAGGTAATTCATCCTTTATATGCCTGAGATTCCTCATCCACAAATTAGCAATGACAAAAGCACATGCCTCATAAGGTTGTTGTGAGGTTTTCATGTGATAACATATAAATTGTGAGGACACTGCCTAGTGCAAAACAGGAAAATATACCTATAAGACTTATTAACACGTGAGTCTTTGTAGTATTATTTTCAGTCAGTTTTCTGAACTCACAAGTGAAACAAAGCTACATGGTGTTTGGAAGGCCAATTTTCAAAGTAAGCCTGCCAAAGGGTATGGCTCTCACTCCCACATCAGTGGGTTATAAAAGACAGCTTAAGCAAGTGCCTCCCTGAGCCCCTTTGATTGAACTAATACCAACATGCCTGAAATTAGGGAGAGGATTAGGAACCAAATTTTCCCATTATTTGCATTGGCCCATTTAGAGCTAAGAATTCTGAGATAAACAAATGGAGTGAATTTGGAAATGATGTATCAACTGCTTCCTTCTATGACATGAATAGTGGCAGTTATCAAGGATCTGCCCATCAAATGCTTAGGAGACGTTTTCTTCCAGACTCCAGAGAGGAGCAACAACTCAGGATGGCTGAACCCTGCAATTCCCCAGAAAATGAATTGTCACTATTTGCCTTCATCTTAATTTTTACCATTATAGGTGCTGAATGCATGATTGGTATCATTGCAAATGGATTCATCATGGCTATAAACGCAGCTGCATGGGTTCAGAAAAAGGCAGTTTCCACCAATGGCAGGATCCTGCTTTTCCTGAGTGTATCCAGAATAGCTCTCCAAAGCTTCATGATGCTTGAAGTTATCTTGAGCGATACATCCCCAATTTTTCTTAACAAAGATGTTTTATATGATTCATTCAAAGTAAGTTTCATGTTCTTAAATTATTGCAGCCTCTGGTTTGCTGCCTGGCTCAGCTTCTTCTACTTCGTGAAGATTGCCAATTTCTCCCACCCACTTTTCCTTAAGCTGAAGTGGAGAATTTCTGGATGGATACCCTGGCTCCTGTGGCTGTCCTTGTTTATTTCCTTCATCTCCAGCATGCTCTTCTGCAAGGACATCTACCCTGTGTATTGCAACAATTCTTTTACAGTGCCCTTCTCCAACTCCACAAAGAAAGTATACTTCACTGAGACCAATGTGCTCAACCTGGCTTTTTTCTTTAACCTGGGGATTCTTATTCCTCTGATCATATTCATCGTGACAGCCACTCTGCTGATTGTCTCTCTCAAGAGACACACCCTTCACATGAAAAATTGTGCTACTGGCTCCAGGGACCCCAGCATGGAGGCTCACATGGGGGCCATCAAAGCAACCAGCTACTTTCTCATTCTCTACATTTTCAATGCCATTTCCCTATTTCTCTATGTGTCCAACATCTTTGATGCCAGTAGTCCCTGGAACATTTTGTTCAAAATCATCATGGCTGTCTACCCAGCTGGTCACTCAATGCTACTAATTCAGGACAACCCTGGGTTAAGAAGAGCTTGGAAGCAGCTGTGCTCTCAAATTCATCTTTAACCCAAAGAGAAGATTCTGAGATCATCACCTAAAGAAGAACATAGAACTTGACCCAACCAGACCTTCGCTCCCCTTACCTCTCTCACTCCCTCTCTCTCCTTTCCCTCCTCCTTTCTCCCTCAAACCTGATCTGATTCCTTTCATCTAATATTGGTTTTCTTTTGCTTCATGGGCACAATATGTTTTTGGAGGGGGGAGCAGATACCAGGAGTTGAATTTAGGGACACTCAACCACTGAGCCACATCCCCAGCCCTATTTTGTATTTGATTTAGAGGCAGGGTCTCACTGAGTTGCTTAGCGCTTCACTTTTGTTGAGGATGGTTTTGAACTCACAATCTATTACTCTATCTAAAGCAATGATTTTAGACACTGACTACACATCAGAATCTCTATGGTTGGCTTGAAAACACCATGACCCTCAGGTCCAGCGTTGGACCTTGTAATCAATTAAGTCAGAATTTCTGGTGTTGAAACTTAGATAATAGTCTAAGTTCTCAGGTGATTCTGAGCTGCAGCCAGGGTTGATATAGCCACCAAGAGAGCAGGTTCTGAATTTTGAGTTCCTAAAAACTCTCTTTCCCCTTCCATGTGCCTTTTAAGCACATTCAGATTCCTTGGGAAGCTTTCTAAACAAAAGCTGGAAATGCATTTTGGCTCCATTCCTCCAAACACATAAACTGAATAATTCAGAAATCATTATCAAAATTAACAGTGCATAAAACTCTTTTCAACTAGAAATTACTGTCTAAATTTTTTCCTGTAGCTACAATTTTATAAGTGTGTAAGTATGCAAAAATATGTGCAAGAAGATCTTCCTTGTAGCATTGTTCATTCATGAGAGGAGTTGTATGTCTTAAATGGAATATTGTGTTGACCTTGTGAAAAAGTGATGAACGCATGTACACAGACTAGTAGATTCCAATATGTTAAGTACAAAATATAAGAAGATACTGTATTGCTCCATTTATCTTTCTGATTTTACAGAAATATACGTTTTGTGTGTATTTAGATGTATGTATAAAATTTCTGAAAGAATCTACCAAAAATTATTGACAAAGAACTCAAGTAGTGACATTTTGTGTGTGGAACACATGAAACATTTGTAATTTGTTTTATTTTTCTCTGCATTGTTTGAACTACCTAGAGCATTTATGCACTAATATAAATTTTATATTGATTTTTTAATCAGGAAGTAAACTTGGTAAGTAGGAGAGATATTAATGAGGATGTTGTTCACCTTAGTTCATTAATGTACTCACTGCTGAGTTTTTATTAAAGAAAAAAATTCAAACCTTCAAAATCACCAGTGAAGCATCTCGTTCTTCCATCACTCACTACCTCTTATTTCCCCACTTTATTTGCTCTGAGACTCTCATAGAAAAATAATAGTCTTACTCTGCATTAGTATTTCTATGCTCTTGGTTCTTCCTCTCTTCACTTTCTTTTACGCTCAGTTTGGGTTACTGGTCATCATTATGACAACCTTCTTAAAAATACTTTCAGTATTTGCAGACAAAATGGACTATGTTTCAGATTTTCTTTGAAGAGTCCAGCAGAAGACAAATTAGTGGAAAGAAGGGAGGTTTAAATCAGTCATATGCTGATGATCCTTTTTCAAGTTTCAGGTACAAGGTTTTTCTTTGTATAATTGTCTCTACTGCCAATTTCCCCCCAATATAATTTTTATATAAAAGACTATAATTCCCTGGCCCTTCTCCCTCTTCAATCCCACAGTGTGGGATGATTTCACACTTAGATTAACCCAACCAGCACTTCGCATGTTCTTCTAAGCAACTGAAATTGCTTGAGAGTATTTCATAACTGGAAAAACTTATGCTCCTACAAATATATACCATACACCCACATGAGCAAAATCAGTGAGCATTTATACCCTGTATTTTCCTAAAGAATCACTCATTTTCAACTGATGAAATCTCTAAATTATTTAACAGAAGTGATTGGAAGGATATTCCTTCTTTTCATTAGCAAATGTGCTAAACCACCAATTTCCCCCCTACATTTCCAATATTTCACTAAAATATAAAAAGTTCCACTCAAATATTTTAGTTTTCTCCTTCCACTATACTTCTTCTTCCTGCAAGTTCCATTTTCTGTGTGCTTTAGTTGCTTTTCTTTTTAAGACTGAGTCTATTGAGTCTTTCTTCAAATATCTGGCAATCCTTAGTGTCAGCACTAAGAACCAATTCAAAATTTTAAAATTAACTTTTATTTTTATTTTTATTTATTTTATTTTTATTGATTTTTTTTAGATAGGTTGACAGTAGAGTGTATTTGGGCATGTTATACATACATGGAGTATAACTTATTGTAATTAGGATCCCATTCTTGCAGTTGTCCATGATGTGGAGTTTCACTGGTGGTGTACTCATATATGAAAATAGGAAAGTTATGTCTGATTCATTCTATTGTCTTTCCTATGCCCGTCCTCCTTCCCTTCCCTTAAAAATACTTTACAGTATAAAAATTGCATTGATATCTCAATGTGAGAGGTATTTCAAAATTAGTGCATTCAAGGCTGGATTTTTAATTTTTCTCCCAAAAGTCATTCCTCTTTCAGTTTCCTCCAACTCATTAAATGGTGTCACAACACTTGCAGTTGATGGAGCTGGAATGTCAAGAGTCATTCCTGGGTCACCTTGCTGATGAATCAGATGGTCCCTCATGCAGTTCTTGTCTGTGATGGGCATCACCAGTGTCATTCATTTGTTAACTCAGCAATCACTGGTTGAACACTGACTTGAACAGCAGGTGCTATCCAAGGTGCTGTGTGCACAGTACTGAGCAAAACGGGGAGGACGCTAGTCATCACAGATCTCGGAGTCTGGCAGGGCAAGGAGGACATTGTGGTGGCAGTGTTAGAGGTGCCCAGCCAGGAATAGCCTGGAAGAGTATGTTTTGAAGAAGAAATAATGATAAAAGAATATAAATCTAAGCAAGAATTCAGGAGAATCATTACAAAATAAATATGAGGAAATCACGAAGAAAAATTGTTTCCTGAAATGTTGATTTAATAAAGATCAAAAAGGCAAGTTAAGATGAATACAAGAACTGGTTCATTGGAAAAATAAAATAAAATTAGTATTGTCAGCATACATACTCTGGAAAGAAAGACAAAAGGCATAAATACACAAAATATGAAATAAAAGAAAGCAAACCACAAATTGGAGAAATTGAAATACTCTGCAGAAATTATTTTGTTCATGTGATTTTGAAAACCTTGATAAGTAGATGTGCCCACAAAAATGTATTTTACTAAAATTTACCCTAAGGAAGGTGGAAAATCCAAAACAAAGAATCAGCATTATTGATCTGGGAAAATGATAAAGTGACACTTCCCCCAAATTGCCAGGACTGGATATTCACAAGGAAATTTTGCCAACTTTTTAAGAACACATCATTTCAAGCAAATTTGCTTCATAGAATAAAAGTTAAAGGAAACTTCCAAATTTTTTATGAAATTAATTAATATCAAAACCCAACAAAAGGTTCCACTCAATATAAAAAAAACCAACAATAATTATCTCACTGAAAACTAGAAAGCAAATTCACTTGTCAATATTTAGCAAAACTACTAAGTAAAATTTAACAGAATCAGAACATAAGTTTATCCCATAAAAGTAAAGAGAATTAGTATTAGAAAATATTTCAACACAATTTAGAGAGAAATCATATAATAATGTTCATAAATGCTAAAGTAGAATAAAATCCAACATTTATTCCAAATTACTTTTTTAAATTTTTAAATAAGAATAGATGAATGAGTTCTTTTTTTTAATATTTATTTATTTATTAGTTTTCGGCGGACACAACATCTTTGTATGTGGTGCTGAGGATTGAACCCAGGCCGCACACATGCCAGGCAAGCGCGCTACCACTTGAGCCACATCCCCAGCCCCCTGAGTTCTTAACATGATAAAATTTATCTGTCTCAACTTCTTAGCCAGCATCATTTTTCAAAGAGGAAATACTATTATTTCTATGAAATTCAAGAGAACACTATGTCATTTGCATTTATAAATGTGTCAAAATGAACCCATTATGTAAAATAATAATACACAGAAAACAAAAATAAATAAATAAAATACTTCTGAGGAACACAACAGAAGACTTGAACTAGCAGAAAGGCTACCCATGTTGTTAGGTGGAAAGGGTCAATGTCAATAAATATCAGATTTTGTGAATGAACTTATGTTTCATGTGATTTTGAAAAAAATGCCCCCCGAGATTGGGAAACTGCTCATAAATTATCTGTAAAATAAAACAAAATCTCTACAAAGATTTTTAAAATAAAAAAGTAATGAATGAGGAGAATTAACAAATAGCAGATATATTTCCAACCTAATATATACAAAATATTGTGATGTTAAAAAATGAATAGCCAGAAAAACAGGATTAGTATCCAGGAAAAGGAGAATCTTGTGTATGATAAAAGTCTGTATTGCAAAACAGTAATAAATTATGTATTACTCAATAAATGATATTAGAATACCTAAATAGCCAAGTATGTAAAGATAAATTTGGATGCCACTCCTACATCTTATACCAGATACAAAGCAAATGGATCAAAGACATAAGGCTAATAAATGAAGTACTAGAAGAAATCTTGGAGATTTCAAAATGACCTTTCTAAATACAATAGAAGAAAAAGTAAACACAAAGTCAAAAACAAATAAGAAACTGAAAAATAATATCTGCCATTCATATCCCAGATAAAGGCTAATTTCCTAATATATTAAGAATTCATACAAATCAGTAAGTCCAATTACTGAATTTTAAAGCAAGGAATATGAACTGGCCATTACAGAAATGAAATAAAGGTACCTCTTAAGTGTAAAAAAACCTAAAGAATAAACATTTTAATTTACCCATTATCTTCCAACCCAGGACAACTTTTATTAACATTTTTAAAAAGCATATGTGTCATTTAACAAAGTTTGTCTCAGTTAAATATAAAGTTTTTATAAACTTTCATAATATTTGAATACTCTGTTAAACCTCAGTATCTTAAGTATCTTAGTTTGTTTTGTGCTGCCATACCAGAATACCATGGACCGAGGGATTGACAATGAACAGAAACTTATTTGGCCTACTGTTCTGGAGGCTGGGCAGTCCTACCCTGGAGATTGCTCTGGTGAGGGCCATTTTGCTGTGTCATCCAATGGCTGAAGGCACAGGGGAAAGGAGCATGTGGAGAGAGAAATAAAGGAGGGGAATGGAACTCATCCTTTTATAAGGAACCCTGTCTCCCATAGCAGCCTTAATCCATTTAGGATTGCTGCACCCTCATGTTCTGATCACCTGCCTCTTCAAGCCCCCACCTCTCTGGCCTGTTGAATTTGAATTTTAGTTTCCAACACATGGATTTGGGGATACAGTCAAAACATGGTACCTAGTAAACAGATTTTTCACCTAGCTGGCCTCAGAGCCTTTGATTTGCCAATACACATTGTGAAACCCCATTGGAAATTTTACAATAAGTTTCTACTTCCTATTTTCTTAATTGCAATAATTTATCCAAGACATATATACAGATGGTCCCCAATTTCCAGTGGTTCTACTCGTGATTCTTCAACTTTGTTATAATTTTTCTCAGGGGAATAAAGTATTTTCAACTTACACTATCATCAATTTATGATGAGTTTACTAGAATGTCATCCCACTGAGAAGCATCTGCATCAACATTGTTATTGAACATCCGTCCTTTTGAGCTTTCTCATCTCATACTTTCTCCCATACATTTACTTTTCTAAAATGGTTCAAGAATGTTTTGTTGATTTGCTTTATTTCCTTTCTTTCTGGATGAAAAACACTTTTTAGGTAAAAGCTTTTCATGCTGAAGCATATTCATTGGCACTTCAAGCAATGTAAAGTCTGTTCATTTAGCATTTGCTTTTAAATCTAAAATGTTGACAAATCTCTCTCTGGTTGAGACCTTTGCTTTCCACATGTTGATCAATGTTTCTAGTTCACTGTCATCATTGGTATGAATCCTAACAAGACTTCCTTTTCATTTCTATTACATGAGTGATAAAATAGCATCCTCCATATCACTATCTGTCAAGCTAACAGAATTGGGAACATGAGTAAGCTTCAGTTGAGTTAAAAAATGCCTGATAGACATATTTGCAGAAAATTTAAAATACGGAAACAAAATGCTGAGGAAACAGTAATTAAAAGATTACTCCATGAAGAAAATTAAGCCCAATCTCAAGGAAATTGAATTAACAACAAAAGTAGCAAGAGCAATGAAAAAACCATGAGCGATGAGTGCACAGTCTATACGCAAGGAATGGCAAGAATGTCGACAGAACAACTAAGTTCAAGATCAAAGTCCAAGTCACTGCCTTGCTCCCTTGAGCAAATAACAAACTTTCCAAATTTTAGTTCTCTCACCTATAAAATGAGGTGCGGGGGGAGTAAGAGTGCAGATTTCACAAGAAAGTTTAGAGCAATAACTAAAATAATGTGCATGTGGTAACACTGTGCATGACACCTGATGGCCACACTCATTGTTGAAAGGGGTTGAATGAGGGGATAGTGACGAATGTGGAATCAGCAATGTCCAGAAATTCACCTGTGATAAACTCTACAGATAAAAATGATCCCACCTTCTGTGTGCAAAGAGCTCAGTGGAACTCCTTCTGAAATAAAGGCAGGCTTTTGTTTGTTTGTTTGTTTGTTTTTTTTGAGGAAAATGCAGTGGCTCTTCCTAAAGGTCTCATTTTCTGAACTTCAGCGTTCTTGAACCTCTAAGAAGAGATAAAAGTACAAATACAGAAGGTAACAGCAACCCTCAAACTCTCAGGTCAGGAAAGAGATGTTGCACATGACTTTAATCTACTGTGAGCAGATCCTGGACACCAGGCTCATGACCTGGAGTGGACAGGGCCCCAGAATGTAACCCATCCTGAAAGGGAAAAGGTGAACTTCCCTCCCCCCATTTCCTGGGCCGATCCACAGGAACACCTCCAGAGGGGTCCTCACTGGGCCAAAGACAGCGGGGTTCACCAGTGTTCCTCTCATGTGCTGTCCTTAAAAGTTACCAACAGGCAGTACAGCTCTATTGACATGTTACCTCGTCTTCTAGGAAGATGATGAGTGTTCCAGGTGTGAATGTTAGACAAACATCATTATTTGTCATTTGATCCCCACGGAGGATTTTGCTGTTTAAAAACACAAAGTATTTGGCATTCAAAACTGATGGCATGCTTCCTTGTATCTTAATGAAATGGGTTTTGAATAATATACTGGAGGCTGAGGAAATTGGTAGGCATTTTTTAACCAATGCCTTTTCCAATCTCATCATTCTCAGGGGCTGAAGACATTAAGTCAGCAGCTATCAAAAACATAGCCATGGGCAACTCAAACTGGAACATCAAAACCATCAGGAAAAAAAAAAAAAAAAAAGCATGAGAAACAGTGAGATTCCTCATGAAGCTACTCCCAGCCATCCTGGTCAGAGGTAATCAGGGGAGTACATGTCACATGTTATGATTGTTGGTCACTATTTTCAGGTAATGTTGAGAGGTTTCATGTGATATAGCCTGGTTACCGGAAAGTTGTCTATGAAAAGCATCAAAACACAAAACTCAAAATTCTGCTGGGTGTAGTAGCGCATGCTTGTAATCCCAGCAGCTTAGGAGGCTGAGGAAGAAGGATTGTGGGTTCAAAGCCAGCCTCAGCAACTTAACAAAGCCCTAAGCAACTTAGTGAGACCCTGTCTACAAATAAAATATTTTAAAAGGCTGGGGGTGTGGCTCAGTGATTAAACACCCCTGGGTTCAATCTCTGGTACAAAAAATAAAACGACAACAACAACAACAACAACAAAAAACACTCAAAATGCTTATGTATGGCTTTTTGTAAATGAGATTATCAACACTGAAAAATACAATGTTACTCATTTTTAAATCTACCCCAAAAAATTACAGAAGTAAAATTAGAACTAGTTCAATATTATTTTTTATTATAACTATCAAAGTAATACTGGATTTTGGCCCCAAAAAAGTCAAATGCTAAAAATTATGTTTTATGAACAGCACCAGTCTCCTGCTTCATCAAGGTTAGTATTCCCCAGAAGCAGCACCTGTATCAGTCTCTGGCTTTTGTTTTTGTGGTGATTCCTCTTGTTGTTCTAGGTACAATACACCACATACACACATGCATTGCTTCTTGCCCATCTGTAAACAGGATTCATTGAACCAATGTAAAACAAGAGGACTTGAGTATCCCTTACATGGCTCTCAAGTCAAGTTACCTTACTGTGTTTAGCTCTTCTTCTCATTATTTTCACCTTATTGAATGCTGATTTTAAGTTTCAGCTTCTTATTGAACTATTTAGAATCGATGCCTTTGAAACCCAACATTATAAAAAGAATATGTTTCCCCTGATCCTTTATTCAGTAGTTATCACACTCACACACAAAAACAGTAGCTATATGATGGATGTTACCTAGCTTGATCATGATAATCATTTCTCAATGTATATGTATATCATTGATAATCATTTCTCAATGTATATGTATATCACACATATATACCCTATATATATGTGAACCTCCTCAAAGGAACTCAGCTTTTTAAATTATGCTATTACCAATTAGATGTAGTTAGTCCCCCAGAAGCCACTTTCTCAAAGCCCTTCATACTCCTATTCTAACAGCACCAATTGGGTCCCAACCTGGATTCACCTCTGGAAATTCCTCCACTGAACGTTTGGATTATATCCATCAAGTATTTCCGACAGATCTCATGTCTTGTTAACATTATAATGTACTATTCAGCCTAGAAGCTGGAGAAAATGCTCCAGAAACTCACTAAGGACCAGGTTCTTTTGGCTTCCTGTTCTGCACCCAGACTTTTCCTGTTTCATTCTTGGTCATTGTCACAGGATGGCTTCTGCACATGAAGGCATCGTACCCACAATCCAGGCAGAATGGGGTCACAAGGACACTCCTGCAAGAAATCTTTAAAGAAAGTCATTTTAATTTTTAGTCAAGCATATTTCCATGATAAACAAAACCAGGGTCCTCACAAAGAGAAAGGGGGGAAGGGGCATGGCTTAGTCACTAGACATAAACCCACCCTTGATGATAAGGGTACAAGCCTAACCCAGGGCTCATCAACCCTATAAACAAGCTTGTCCTCAGCACTGATTTTTTTTTTCCTACTTGAAAAAAAAATTTTTTCTTCCTCTCCATTTTCTCTAATCTTGCCATCTAAAACTCCTTTCATTCAAATGGTTCACTTCCTGGATGAAACAATTGTGCGTAGCTTTTTCTCTATTTTGTCATTGATTATTTTTTATCTGAATAGTGAGAAACTACCTTGAACTCATCTTATTGTGATCATGTATTAATGGAATATAATTTTAAATCGTACTTTTTTATGTTTTTATGAGTGTTTTTGCATAATAGTGGGGTTCATTTTAACATAATCACACATTCATGGAACATAATTTGCACCATTTCAGTCCCCAGTAGCTCCTCCCTCCCTGCCCTCCTCCCTCTTCCGTTCCCCTTCTTCTACTCCACTGACCTCCCCAACCCGATCTTATTTATTGTTTTTATAAACTGGTATTTGGTATATATGAAGGTGGAACTCACCATGGTACGTTTACACATGCACTTAGCATAATTTGATCGACCTCATTTTGCAGTTCCTCCTTTTTCCACTCCTCAATCCCTCCTCTCCACTCTACTCTGTTTCCTTTCATTTTCATGGTGTCCTTCCCTTTTATCCTTTACTTTGCTCCAGTTTTCACATATGAGAGAGGATATTTAATCCTAACTGGCTTATTTCAGTTAGCATGATTTTCTCCATTTTCATTCATTTACCAGGAAATTACACAATTTCATTCCTCTTTATGGCTGAGTAGAACTCCATTGTGTATATATACCATATTTTCTCTATCCATTCATCTGTTAACAGGCACCAGGGTTGGTTCCATAACTTGGCTATTGTGAATTGTGTTATAAACATTGATGTGCTATTTATCCTAAACAACTAAAATAAGCATACTGTAGTATGCTTATTTTAGTTGTTTAGGATAAATAGCAAGGACTGAGACAGTTGGGTCATATGGTGGTTCCACTTAGAAATCTCCATAGTGCTTTTCAAAGTTGTCGTACTAATTTGAAGCCTCACCAACAATATATAAGTGTACCTTTCCCCCCACATCCTCGCCAGCATTTATTATTATTTACGTTATTGATCATTGTCATTATGACTGGAATTTGATGAAAAGTCAGTGTAGTTTTGATTCTCATTTCCCTGATTGCTAAGAATGTTGAACATTTTTGTCATACTTTTGGGGTCATTTGTATTTCTTCTTTTAAAAAGTGTTCATTTAGTTATTTTGTCCATTTATTAATTTTTAGTTTTTTCTTTTTCATATTAAGTTTTTTGAGTTCTTTGTATATTCTGCATATCAATACATTGTTGATGGCAGATACATTGTTGGTGGCAAAGATTTTTCTAACATTCTGGAGGCTTTCTGTTCATGCTCTTAACTTTGCTGTGCAGAACCTTTTTAATTTGATGGCATCCCACCTATTGATTCTTGGTTTTATTTGCTGAGCTTTAGGGCTCTTGTTTAAGAAGTTGGTGTTTGTGCCAATATGTTGCAGTGTTGACTCTATGTTTTCTTCTAGCATTTGCAGAGCTTCTGGTCCAATTCCTAGGTCTTTGATTATCTTTGAGTTAATAAATCATACTTTAAATTTCCAGAAGGTTCTTGTTTCTTAATTGCTTATTTTTAGTACCTTTTTTTTTTCTTGTTTTATATGTACAATAACTTCTCTGCCTTCCTTAAGCATACAAGTTTGAATTTTTTTTAAGGGTTCCTCTTCGATCTTTATTTCTTCATGGTTCATTTATTCTTAGTGTTTTTCTTGGTTATTCTTTTAGGCTGTGAATTTTGTTCCATTTCTGAAAAGCCTTGATCACTAATTCACGAAGGAAAACAGAAGACCACCAGGTTGGGTAAGCAGGTATTGTTTCCCAGTAGGCCACTTGCTTGAATGCCAAGGCTGATTGAGAGCTTTGTTTTGTACCTGGGTCATCTGATGGGCTGGCTCAACCTTTAGGTATGTGGGTGTGGAATCTGACATTAGCCAGGGAATCTTAAAATGCCCTAACAAGAAAGAATTTAATCTATGTGTAAATATCTGCATTAGAAACTTTAGTTTGTCCTTGGCAACACGTTCAATTTCTCTAGAAAACAATTGTCCCTGTGGGGCCCATCCATGGTTCTGTGTATAGCAGTGGGGAAGGAATTAAAAGGACGGATGCTGTTGCTGTATGGCAGACAGAAATCCTGCAATGCCTCTGGTTACAACTTTAATTCTCACACCCACCTCTATTTCAGAAATTTAGTCTTTGGGGGCCAAAGAGTTTCATCATAGACAATCTTGTGTTGTACAAATCTTAACGTGGGGTCATAAAACCCACACACTGACTTCCCTAAGGAAATTTTGAATCTGGAGCAATAACTCCATTGGTAACTGGCTTATTTTCATTTGATGCTTCTCACTTATTAAAAAAAAAATTGTTAATTCCATTATGTGACTGTTTGGGAAAGTTTTTCAAACCTTCAAATTGATTACACAGGAGCGACTCCCAACTTCTTTTTCTTATTGGCAACAATCAGTTTCATAAAAAATTTCCAGAAAGTTTAAGTGGATGGAAGCTGATTGGAGTTTTGCAAATGGGAAGTTTTCATCAGTATTTTAATTGGTTAGAAAAATTAAAATAAAGAAAAGCACCTATAAGAGAGCTCTCAGCACACATTCTGTGCAGCTACATGCAAGTCCCTCGCTGTTAGCTCAGGAATTTTTTTTTCCATAATAGCATAAAAACAAACACAAAAAAAGGTAAAATCAGAGTTTGGGCTACTTTAATCAACTTTGGCTTGCCTGACAAAAAAGTTTAAAAAAAAAATGGTGGGGGCTGGGGTTGTGGCTCAGTGGTAGAGCACTCGCCTAGCATGCATGAGGCACTGGGTTCGATTCTCAGCACCACATAAATGTAAAATGATGATATTGTGTCCCCCTAAAACTAAAAGATAAATATTTTAAAAAAAAGAAAGAAAAAAAATGGTGGCAGATTCTCTGGGAACACTTGCACCTGTGTCACCATGGAGACCCTTCTTTGGCCACAAAGTGAAGGCATTCTAAGGAGGGAGGTTGCCATCCATGGACCCAGCTGAGCACAGGGACAGAGCTACTAGCAAGGGAGAAAAGACAGTGCAAGGAAAAAGAAATACTGATGGTAAAAGTTGCCTTTTATTTGGACCCAGATTTTTGCTAAGCATTTAATGATTCTGTCTCTATCCTCTGCCTTGCAAAGGAAAATTCTTTTGAGTTCTATGAACTACTATAGATATTTGTAGCTGAGATGAAAAATAATCCCCACTAAACAGCCTGTAAAATATGGTTTCCTTAGATCCTGCAGGCCTCCGGAATGCAAACCAGAACGTGATCCAATTGCCTCCAACACTTACCAGGGAAAACTGCCATTTGCATCTGCACTCCAGATCCCAAAGGCTGTAAATAAATGAGTGGCTCATTCAAACCAGAACCGCAGCACAGATTGAAAGCTTGAGTGGAGGTGGATTTGGAAAGAAGAATAAAAAGAACTCAGCTCTGGAAATTGGGGCAAAAGAGTCTACGTCACTGTCAGAACAGAAGGATGGGCAACACATGCACATGGGTGTAACCCCATGCTGATTTCTATCAACAGCAACTCCTTTAGTTGAACCAAGGATGAGACATACAAGGAATTCCTAGCCAGGTCTATGGAGCATTCCTGTCTCTGCCTAGGGTCTCTAAAGTTCCCATTTAAAGTTCCCATTCTGCTAAAATAAAACTCTTTTTCAAGATATCTGGAGGAAAAGAAGAGAGGTACCTGCTTACTGGATTCCTTCATGTCTCTTGTAACCAGCTTCCCAACTCTCTAGAAGATCCTCTACCTAAACCCAGATCAAAATAGCAGGAAGGATGGTCCATGTATGCCACCATCCCCTTCTCAGAAACATAGTGGTTACATTTGTCAAAAACTAAAACAAACCAGGTGCAGTGAGGCACATTTGTAAACCCAGTAGCTCGGGAGGCAGAGGCAGAAGGACTGCAAGTTCAAAGCCAGCCTCAGCAACTTAGCAAGGCCCCAAAAGCAACTCAGTGAGAACCTGCCTCTAAATAAAATACAAGAAAATGCTGAGGATGTGACTCAGTGGTTGAGTGTCCCTGAGTTCAATTCCCAGTTCCAAAAACAAAAACAAAAAAAAAAAAAAGTAATCCTTTTTTTCTTAATATTTTTATTTTTTAGTTTTCGTCGGACATAACATCTTTATTTGTAGGTGGTGCTGAGGATCAAACCCAGCGCCGCGCACATGCCAGGCAAGCGCGCAACGGCTTGAGCCACATCCCCAGCCCCTAAAGTAATCCTTTTGATCATTATCAACTTGCAGTCTTGATTAGAAAACAAAGGAACAGAGTGTTGAGAACCAAGAGTCCACCAAGAATAACAATGTTTACTGGGAATGGCAGGGCCTTGCAGTTGGGGTATACGTGCAATAGCAAAATACCAGCATATTCAAAGCGGTTGGTTGGGGCAAGGGGAAGTTTTAAAGCAAAAATAAAGAGGATTACATCAGATATTTTGAAACAATGATCCCTAGGCACAGTAATGAATAACAAGAGTAGTGTTAGCTCAAGGTTGAACAAACAATGTCTGGGCAGATGTCCTTGGAGAAGCACTTTTGGTGTAAGGTTATGGTGGCCTCTGGGCAAAGTCACATTCTGGCAGTCTTGTGATAATTACTAGCAGGCAGTGATGCATAAGAACTCCTTAATTCTCTCCAGCCTTTATTTATTTTTTGGTTAGTATTGACTCCAGCAATTTCATTTTTACCCTTAATACTTTTATATTTATTTCATAAAAGAAAGATAAATAGTTAAGAATAAATTTCAAGCATTTTTAAATTCCATAAACATTAATCAACACCTGCTCGATAGGATACCTAGACTCTTTGTGTTCAGTATTCACCAGGCCCACCCAAGCTCCAGGCACCTTAATTCTGGATACCTTTGCAAACCACAGTGCAGCCCAAAGACAAGTATGAAGTGAGCAGCAATCTCTCCTGAGGATCACAAAACTGGAAAACTACACTGCTCCTTCAAAACATACAACTATGGGGCACAGGCTGAAGACATCAAATAAAGAACTTTCCTCCAGAAAAAAGACAGAGAAAATCATACTGAGGAAAGCAGTACATTAAACTAACACACAGAAAAGCCACTTGGCAGCTCGATGGGGAGGAAGAATCTACATTCCAACTGGTAAGCAACGTGGCGCATACCCTCTGCATGGTAATTTTTCTGACCCTCACTCACAGAATCACAGTTACATTTTCCACCTCCAGCAGCCTCTCAGAAGTCAGGATCCTAAGTAGCCCTCCTACTATCTCTGTCACAACCCAGAGCATCACAGTTCCTTCACAGGTCCAACTTCCTCCATATTCTTGGAAGCTACTTCTAGAGGTAAACTCATGGTACATACTAGCACGCGAACAAAGGAACATTTCATCTCTTTCCTTCCTTCCTTCAACAAACTATTTATCCATAGGCTGACATGGGGTCGGGCACATCTCCTTCATTTGGATAATAAGAGTTTGCTATACACAATCTAAAAGTAAAGTCACCTGCTCTCAGCTAGACGTTAAGAAATACCTTGAGTGAGACAGAGCCCAGCTTCACTTGGATACTTCCACCACCCACCTGAACAAAATCTCTACCCCAGGCTCTTTTCTTAGCTAGAACATCCTGTGTGAGATTTTGGAAAGGAAGACAGCATATACTCTAGACGGAAGCAATGCCTTTGTTGAAGAAGCTGCAATGCACCTGGAATTCAGTTTTAAACGTTCATTCCAACAGGGGTCCTGAAGTCCAGTTATTTCTTCTTAACTCTCCTCGTTCTCTTATATGCGGTTCTTCTCTCTGGACCTGAAGCTCTGCTGGGACTGAGCTCTCTTGTGCTCCACATTTCCCTCAGGTCCTGAACTCAAGTGGAAAGCACAGAACTGTTTTATTGCATTATCTTCATGACTCGCTGCACTTTATCCTGACTGCTCCACTCTGTTCAAACGGACGTGCCAAGGTTTTGTGTCCTGTGTGGGATAGACACTCATTTTTGGTGCTGTATATTCCCCACCACCACCAAAATAAAGAAGAAGGAAAAAAACACCTAAATAATAAAATATTCTCTTTCTCTCTCTCTCTCTCTCTCTCTCTCTCTCTCTGGGAAAAAAAAAAACTATTTATGTAAGATATTTCTAATCTTCAAATTCTTAAAATGGTCTTTATAATTACGTATAAACACACCACATGTAATAAAAACCATAGGTAATTTGGGTTTTAGCCTCATGATTGCCACACAGCTTTTAGCCATTGAGTAGCCTGCAACCCACTCTTCCTGAGTTCCTGGCTCCTGTGGGTTGGAGCTGGCCCGTCCAGCCACAAGGGGAGAAGCTTGGATTTTGATGTCTAATTGGTATCCTCAGGAAACCCACAAAAGTTTTGTGGTCATAGATTTAGAGTTTAGGCCAGCCAGCCATTTACTCGTTGGAAAGCATTTTGAAATCTCATTGTGAGCTGCAGAGATGCAAGCTATAGCTCCCTCCTTTGGTGGCCACATGCCCCAGCGCTTTCTGCCAGCACAGATTTGAAACACTGTCGACTTGTGTTTCCTTTCTGAACATATGTAGTCCTCAGTCCAGGTCTTCCCACTGTTCTCCCACTCTTCTCTCCTTCCTCTATCTCTCTTCCCAAATTTCTAGATAACGGAAAAATCTCCAGTGTTCCAAGGTAAACAGAGGAAATGATGGGCTGCCCAAGACCCCAGCAAACTCCCCCTCTCTAGGAAGATCTTTTCAGTCAGTGGGGTGGCTCGATGGAATGTCTAAATGCCTTTTCTCCCTACATCATCATTCCAGGTTTGCTGGACAAGCTGGATTTGGGGAGGCACCAAGAAGAATGACTTCCTCTGTCTCCATCCTTGTCTTTGTTTTTGTTTTTTTGTTTGTTTGTTTGTTTGTTCTAATAGCTCCTTTCTCCAGTCAGGAGCAACCTTCCAGGTAGTGCCCAGGGCTCTCCAGATAGATCAGGAATTAAAGCAGCATTGTTTTAAGGTTTAAAAAAATAATAATAATAATCTAGGGGCTGGGGTTGTAGCTCAGTGATAGAGTACTTGCCTAGCATGTGCGAGGTCCTGGGTTCAATCCCCAGCACCACATAAAACTAAATAAGCAAAATAAGGTATTGTGTCCATCTACAACTAAAAAAAGTAAAAAAAAAATCTAGTGCTATTTTAATAAAAACCATTATCCCCCATCTAATTTAAAGTTTCTCTCCAGCTAGACTTGAGCCACAGAGCTACAGCCATAAGAAAGGGTCAAGTGGGATGTGTTTTTCTTCCTCTTCTCCTGCTTGCTCAGCTGTTGCCAGTCACTGGGGGGAGGCAGGGTAGAGAAGGAAGTACAAAGCATAGGAAATTATTTAACCGGTCCTGGAACAACGGTGAGTACTCTCAGTGCCCACTGGCTGATGAAAGAAATCTGGCACAGGACTGATCACACAGGCATACTCCAAGGAGAGAGGGATAAAGCAGATTTATTGTCTGGCCCCTGGCAGGCTGATCTGTGCAGACAGAGAGAGCACAAGCAGGAGAGGGAGAGAGTAGAAGAGGGAGAGTAGCAGCAACTCCTTGAGTATTACCTTTTATAGGCCAGAATCATGGCTGCAGTTAGGGGTAGGTTTAGCCTTTGTAACTGGCATAGCAAGCATCACCTGATTTTGCGGAAGGCAATTTCTGTTCCTTGGGAACAGAGACGGGCAGATCTTTTATCTCTCAAGAAGAGAACAGAGAGACCAGCATGTCTCCAGACCGGCAAGTTTTTATCTCAGGCAAGTTTCTATTTCTTGAGAATAAGAACAGTATTCATAAAGTGTGGGTGGGGAAAGGAAGATGGCTGTGATTATGCCAACAGATGACATGTGCCCAAATACTGACTGTGGTAGCAGAATAATGGCCCCAAAGATGTCCACCTCCTACTTTGTGACACCTGTAACTGTCACCTGACATGGTAAGGGATTTTGCAGATGTGATGAAGTCCAAAAGCATGTGATGGAGAGAGCTACCTGGACCACCCAAGTGGGCCTCATCTAATCAAAGGTTTTTATACAAGAGAGGTAACAGGGTCAGAGAAAATGATGTGGCAATCAAAGGTCAAGCGATGTCATTGATGACAGGGAGCCCAATCGAGGAATGGGGGGAGCCTGGAAAAGTTGGAAAAGGTCAACAAAGGGATTCTCTGGAGAACTCCCAGAGGGAATGCAGCCCTGCCAACACCCTGACCTCCAAACTGCAAATTAATGAATTCATGCTGATTTGTACTGCTAAATCTATAGCATGTTATTACACCAGCCACAGGAAACCAATACATTGACCCCCTTGTGGGTTTTCTGGACCTTGGTAGCAGGATTCTTGCGATGCAGCTATGTCAAAAGCACTGTTTCTTAACCATGGGAAATGTTACCCAGGAAGCATTGGATAATGTCTGGAGACAGTAGAGGTCATAGTGACTAGGGGATGCTCCTGGCATCCAGTGGGTTGAAGTCAGAGATGCTAAATGACCTATGAGGCACAGAGAGCCCCAGAGCAAACAATTGTCTGGTCCAAAATGTCAATAGTGCCAAGTTTGGGGAAAAAAAAACTTATCTAAAACAAACAATGAACCCTTTGACACTTTATCTGTTTCCTGTCTAGCAGGCAGCATCCTTCAAAATAACCTGAGCCTGGTTAACTCTGAGGGTATCTGGAAGGGAAGCATTACCCTTCTTCACTGCACCAAGCACTAGAAGTTCAGGAAGCACCACCACCATCATATTCTGCTCCCTCTCTCTATCTCTCTCTCATCTCTCCGAAGGTGTCTTCCTCATCTCTTGGGCTATATAGAAATGTGATTATTTCAAAAGTCCTTATGGTTTTCTAGGCACCTTTGTTACTATATTTTAGAGTGTACTTTATGTGTGCAATCAATTATTTGCAATTTATGCAACATTGATCATTGCAAAGAAATGATAAATGTTTAATGACAGATATGCTAATGACCCTAATTTGACCATGACACATGATATACATGTGTCAGGATATCACAATGTGCCCATTCTCTTTGCTCTGTAATTAGAGGCAGCTGCGGGAAGTCCCTTGCCCTCAGGTTTCACCAGATAAGAGCCAGGCATCAATCTCTATATTGGCATTGCCCTCCAGAACTAAGTGCTCATCCAGGGTACTTTTCTTCCACAGTGGACATTTGGCAATGTTTGGAAACATTTTTGGTTTTCAGAATTTGGGCAGGGTATGGAAGAAGGGGAGTTGCTACTAGCCTCTAGTGGGTAGAGGCTGTGGATGCTAATAAGAGCTTAAGATGCACAGAACAGCTTCCTACAACAGAGATTCACCCAGCCCCAGATGATCATAATGTTGAGGTCTAGCAGGTTCACTTCTCCCAGGGACTCTCCTGCACTCCACTCAGTAGCAGCCTAGGCAAGCCTGAGGAAGGTGCTGGTCCTACCAAGGGTCTCAACACTACCGGTGATTCCCTGGACACTCCTAACCTCACTGGTCTTTTGGGGTAAGAGTCGGGGGAGAACATTGTAGGGAAAGAACTGGAAAACTGCCACTCTCCTATTTTGCAAATTCCCCTCAAAAATTCTCTCTTATATAGATGGAGGTGGGAGATAACAGTAGGATCCTTCCTCTAGATTGTGGGACCCCTTTTCACCATTGATTTCCACTTAGAGCACTTAGCAAACACTTCAAAAGCCCTATTGAATGTCCTCTTCCATATCTCCCCTGAGATCTATAAGGCATTGTTAGGTTCTAGAAATGCCCTGTTAACTAATTCTGTGGGGAAACCTGTATAGGTTAACACTTACATCCAATAATGATTTTCATTTTCTGAATGTGTCTTTCACACAAATTTCAGAACTGGAGTACGTAGGACATATTCTGATGTGTGTATCAGAGAAAGGATACATAGAACCAAAGGAAGAGAGGACAGGAAGCAGAACAGGGATTGTGTGATTTCCCTGGTCCTTAATTGAACAGATACTCTGTTCACATGCTCCTTCCTTACCAAGATTTTTCCTGACCACAAGGTTTAAAACAACCCACCACCACCCCTATGCCCACTTCCTCTCTTTGTCCTCTCACCCTACTTCATCTTCTACTTTTTGAGAACCTACTGAGCTATTTCCCAAAGGGGCTGCACCATCTTACCTTTCCACCACCATCAACATATGGGCGTTCCAATTGTTATATGTCCTTGCCAACACTCATCATTGTCCTGTTATTCCTCCATCCTAATGGATGATAGCTTGTGATTTCTTTATGTGCATTTCTCCAATGGAGGATGATGCTGAGCATTTTTTTTTTTATGTGCTTATTGACCATTTGTATATCTTCCTTGGGAAAAAAAATGCTTATTCAAATCTTCTGCCCATTTTTAAATGGGTTATCTTTTTATTGTTCAATTGTGAGAGTTCTTTATATATTGGGAATACTCCCTTATCAGTATACGGCTTGCAGGTGTTTTCTCCCATTAGATGGGTTGTCTTCTCACTCTCCTGATTGTGCCCTTTCAAACACAATTTTTTTTTAGATTTTGATGAAGTTCAACTTATCTTGTTTTGCTTTTGATTGCTTGTGCTTTAGGCCTCATAGCTAAAAAATCACTGCCTAATTCAAGGTCACAAAGATATACATTTATATCCTCTTACATTTAAGACTTTGATCCATCCTGAGTAGATTTTTTCATGTCCTGTGAGATGCAGGCTAACTTCATTCTTTTGACATGGATATTCAGTTATTTCAGGAACATTTTTGAGGGCTCTTCCTTTTCCCATTGAGTAGTCTTGGCACCCTTGTTGAAAACTGTTACTTCGTTTTCTTTTTGATACTGTGTGTGCTTTTCAAACAAATAAATTATATCATTTTTCTTTATTTGTTATCTGTCATTCTCAAACTCCCTCATCCCCCTCCCTCCCACATCACCCCCCACACACATAAATTAAACTGTACATTTTATATGAAACTTGTCTCATTTACTATTTCTCTCCAGTGACATAGTAGACACTTACTAGGTTATTTGTTGAATAAATGAAGGAAACACCTGTTCTATTGTTGAGAAACAATGGCTATTCTATGTATCAACAGCTAAGTGCAGGTAATCTATTTAGGACAAAAATTATGTTTGAACACTGTTTAGATGAAATTTCATGAGCATTTCCTGGATTGGATGAGAAGAATCAGATTAGGTAAGTAATTTCCCAACAGTAAAAAAAAAAAAAAAAAAAAAAGCA